>NC_057796.1:376070036-376274131 GCF_018294505.1 Triticum aestivum | reverse complement strand
GTGGTCAGGGCGACGGGGCGAGAGGCGGTGGGTGGGCGGGTGGCGGCGGCGGCGGGTGGTGGGGGTGGCGGTGGGTGGCTGGTGGTGGGGGCGGCGGCGGGTGGCAGTGGTCGTCGGGGTGGGGAGGATAGAAAGAGAGAGAGAGAGAGGGAGGGAGAGGGGTGGGGACCCGGCCGTTAGTTAGGTTATCTCTTTGCCGTCCGCCCCCCTTTGTCGTCCGCTTTTTTGCTCTTTGCCATCTGCTAGCAGACGGCAAAGAGGGGGGCCGTTAGGTTTTTTTCTAAGCAGCTCGTTAGTGGGGCCCACCTCTCTCTTTGCCGTCCGCCAGCTGACGGCAAAGAACTGGCTGATGGCAAAGACATTCTTTGCCATCAGCTAGTTCTTTGCCGTCCGTTTTTTGCAAGCTGACGGCAAAGACCTTCTTTGCCGTCCGCCAGCAGACGGCAAAGAATAGGCAGACGGCAAATAAGCAAATTCCGGTAGTGTAAGGTATATTAAGGTATCCTTTTAATAGAGTATCGGACCAAAGCATTAACACATAGTGAATACATGAACTCCTCAAACTATGGTCATCACCGGGAGTGGTCCCGATTATTGTCACTTCGGGGTTGCCGGATCATAACACATAGTAGGTGACTATAGACTTGCAAGATAGGATCAAGAACTCACATATATTCATGAAAACATAATAGGTTCAGATCTGAAATCATGGCACTCGGGCCCTAGTGACAAGCATTAAGCATAGCAAAGTCATAGCAACATCAATCTCAGAACATAGTGGATACTAGGGATCAAACCCTAACAAAACTAACTCGATTACATGATAGATCTTATCCAACCCATCACCGTCCAGCAAGCCTACGATGGAATTAATCATGCATGGCGGTGAGCATCATGAAATTAGTGATGGAGGATGGTTGATGATGACGACGGCGACGGATTCCCCTCTCCGGAGCCCCGAACGGACTCCAGATCAACCCTCCCGAGATGTTTTAGGGCTTGGCGGCGGCTCCATATTGTAAAACGCGATGAATCCTTCTCTCTGATTTTTTTCTCCCCGAACACGAATATATGGAGTTGGAGTTGAGGTCGGTGGAGCGTCAGGGGGCCCACGAGGCAGGGGGCGCGCCCCCCACCCTCGTGGACAGGGTGTGGGCCCCCTAACGTGGATTCTTCTTCCAGTATTTTTAATATTTTCCAAAAATATGTTCCGTGGAGTTTCAGGTCATTCCGAGAACTATTGTTTCTGCACATAAATAACACCATGGAAAGTTTGCTGAAAACAGCGTCAGTCCAGGTTAGTTCCATTCAAATCATGCAAGTTAGAGTCCAAAACAAGGGCAAAAGTCTTTGGAAAAGTAGATACGACGGAGACGTATCAATAAGCAGCCATAAATTTGGCAACAGAGAAATACTCAGAGCAATATTGATCAACTTCACCATCTGCACCCCCGATAACGGTCATCAGATGTAGGGCATGTATGCATGGCTTCCCACGGATCTGTCATTGCCTACAAGTACATTCTCTAGTACTTAGGTTCACAGGATACCTCCATACCCTATTTTTAGTGTCAGTATAGGTAACCTCTCCCTCATATGTACCAGATCGAATACATTTCATCTTCAGTCCTCTTGCCTTCAAGTGCAATGTCTTAATCAGTGATGGGAGCATTTGATGACCAACATATTGTGTTTCTGCAATTCTTTTGCGAAGAGCCATCTTTATCATGATCATTTGCCTCATCTTGTCAAATGCTTGCCACAACGAAAGCCCTTTCACTGACTTGAACTTTGAATTGAAGCATTCTGCAAGGTTACTGGTCACATAATCTACTTTGCAGATTTCGTTGAATTTGCTTCTTGACCACACCTTGCCATGATGTGCATCCATGTACTCCTTCACAAGAGGATTTTGAGCATACAACACTCTCAAATGGTGTTCGTGCTTCCTTTTGCTGCATGTGTATGATGCTGGCCATAAGTTCTCATCATAAACTTTACCTTTGAACTTCTTTTTGAAATTATGCGCTAGGTGTCGCATACATTCCCTATGCTCCACTCCAGGGAATACAATTTCCACTGCACTCTCTAAACCCTTGCAAGCATCTGTGTGTATAGCTAAACCTAGGGGTGTGCCTATAATGTTGCGCAACTGCTGCAGAAACCAGACCCAACTTTCCTCAGACTCTGCCTCCACCACACCAAATGCAACTAGGAATAGCCAGTTGTGTCCATCAACTGCAGAAGCTGCTACTAGCTGTCCTCTCCATCTTCCAGTCAAATGTGTAGCATCTACAGCCAAATAGGGCATGCAACCATCTAGAAACCCCTGCCAGCAAGCCTTGAAACAAACAAAAGCCCTTCTGAAGCACTCCTTCTGAAATGACTTCCCTTTTATTTTGAATGGAAC
The DNA here is from genome assembly GCF_018294505.1 of Triticum aestivum. Classification (NCBI taxonomy): domain Eukaryota; kingdom Viridiplantae; phylum Streptophyta; class Magnoliopsida; order Poales; family Poaceae; genus Triticum; species Triticum aestivum. The sequence goes on along the minus strand of NC_057796.1, from coordinate 376,271,721 downwards.
TGTATGCTTGTCAATCTCTACAACACTCCCTGGACTTTCCATCTCCACTTCAGCTTTGAAAGTGTAAAGCAGCTGAAAACTGTCATTCCATTGACCATTAATTCTGTCAAGAGCCTTTTCCCTAGCATTGAAAATTCTCATGTAAGGAATTTCTATCTTATACTTCTCAAAAAGCTTCCCATGGAGTGTTGTTGGACCAAGTCCAGGTTCTTCTCTCAGCCAATCCAATATAGCATCTGCCACCCACCTAGTTTTTGCTAGCTTGGTTTTGGCCTTCCCCCTCCCCCTCCAGGCGGACATGTGTGCTTGTGTGGGTTTTTCTTTATCTGAAACAAAATAAAAGGGTAAAAAACAGTTAAGAAACCTTACTCAACAATCTGAAACTAAATTACTAACTGAACTTGGATTACCTGAATATATTTGCTCTTTCTCATACGAGATGCATGCAACTTCCACCTACACCTAGGATATGGACAAAAAACTGTGAACCTTGCTGGCTCACTCCTTTTAATCTTAAAGGTGTTTTCAGATATAATGCACCATGTTGTCACTGCATTCCGACAGTCCACCATTGATTGGAAAATGGTACCTACACTAAGCTCAGGTTTTTCCCAGTTCCACTCAATTGTTGGCATGTCATCATAATCGTATTCATCCTCGATTAAGCTGTCCATGTTCTCCACCTTCTCTTCATCGTCAGTGTCATCAAACCTAGCTTGGCTGATGGGCTCCTCCATATATTCGTCATCCACTGCTTGCTGACTGGCTACATCGACCAATTCAGGAAACATCATCTCGTCTTCATCATCATTTGTAGGCACTGCCTTGTCAGGTTCTGCGTCTTCTTCTACACCAACTGCAGAAAGTACACGAGAAGCAGCAGCTGAATCGGAACCAGAATTGGCAGCAGGCATGTTGTGGCTCCATGAACCACTTGCTTTACTTGGTGTCGACCTACAAGGAGTGTCGGGATGCTGGCTATTAGCACAGACAGATGATGTCTGAACTCCCTCCCCCTTCGCCCGTTCTGCGCGTGGCTGAAGCGCATCAATTTGGAGTTTACCGAGTCGGCAGCCAGCAATCCCAGCAAAAAGCAACGGCATATGATCGTCGCAAGTTAGTGGGAGAAATCTTTGCTCATCACTACTGAAGTAATTCAGTTCAACATCATCGGCATCACTCCAGGGATAGGTGTTTCGGAGCTCAGCTCGCAAAACTTTGAAAGATATGCTGGTTTCTACCACTTTGGGATAGAAAAATGATGAAATCAAATGCGGTTTAGTACCACGCAGCACAACAGTTTCCATTCTAATCGCCAGCCGGAAAGCCAACGCGGGATCAATCCTATTTTGTTGAAGGAAACAAAGGCTTCAGTTAGCTAGGTAAAATCGAGCACAAATTCGAACGATTCAAGCAAACAGATGTCAAATATGGCCTACAATACGACTTAGAATGTCAATTAGAGAGGAAACAATGCTTACCCAGGTTTAATCCATGAATTATCCGCCGCGGATTCGACCCAATCCTCTCCATGGTCGACTGCCTTCCGGGCGTCCTCACTCAACATCGCTACGTAATCCCAGATGGGGAGGTGGGCTATATCTGGCGGAGACGCGGCGTCGCCGATGAACGGAATAGGGGCATAGGTTGGAGGAAACAACTGTGGTGGACGCGGCCCGACGCCGGCGGAGGGGGCGGGGCGGCGCGGTGCAGTGCGGCCTGTCTAGATCTGTTTCAGATTCAGACAAGCTGCCCAATACGTGTCTCCTTGCGGTCCCACACGTCAGGAAGCAACAGTCAGACGAAGACTCGGCCCCACTCGTCAGCAATTAACGGTCAATGGACGGTCAAGACGGCAAACGCCCCCTATGAGCATTTGTGAGAGTTTCAGCTAAGGAAGAGGGGAAAAGTGAGCAAACGTTTGGAGCGTGGGGAAAAGTGAGCACAACTAAGGAACCAGGGGCACTAATTTAAATATCCCAAACCCTAATGTCACCTAGATACTCCAATGTCACCTCAAGTATCCGTGGGTATGATTATACGATATGCATCACACAATCTCAGATTCATCTATTCAACCAACACAAAGTACTTCAAAGAGTGCCCCAAAGTTTCTACCGGAGAGTCAAGACGAAAACGTGTGCCAACCCCTATGCATAGGTTCATGGGCGGAACCCGCAAGTTGATCACCAAAACATACATCAAGTGGATCACGTGATATCCCATTCTCACCACAGATAAGCACGGCAAGACATACATCAAGTGTTCTCAAATCCTTAAAGACTCAATTCGATAAGATATCTTCAAAGGGAAAATTCAATCCATTACAAGAGAGTAGAGGGGGAGAAACATCATAAGATCCAACTATAATAGCAAAGCTCGCGATACATCAAGATCGTATCACCTCAAGAACACGAGAGAGAGAGAGAGAGAGATCAAACACATAGCTACTGGTACATACCCTCAGCCCCAAGGGTGAACTACTCCCTCCTCGTCATGGAGAGCGCCGGGATGATGAAGATGGCCACCGGTGAGGGTTCCCCCCTCCGGCAGGGTGCCGGAACAGGGTCCCGATTGGTTTTTGGTGGCTACAGAGGCTTGTGGCGGCGGAACTCCCGATCTATTCTGTTCTCCGATCTTTTTAGGGTATATTGATATATATAGGCGAAAGAAGTCGGTCAGGGGAGCCACGAGGGGCCCACGAGGGTGGGGCGCGCCCAGGGGGCAGGTGCGCCTCCCTGCCTCGTGGCCACCTCGTTGCTTCCCTGACGTACACTCCAAGTATCCTGGATTGCTTCCGTTCCAAAAATAACTCTCCCGAAAGTTTCATTCCGTTTGGACTCTGTTTGATATTCCTTTTCTGCGAAACACTGAAACAAGGGGAAAAACAGAAACTGGCACTAGGCTCTGGGTTAATAGGTTAGTCCCAAAAATAATATAAAAGTGTTTAATAAAGCCCATAAACATCCAAAACAGATAATATAATAGCATGGAACAATAAAAAATTATAGATACGTTGGAGATGTATCAGCAACCCCAAGCTTAATTCCTGCTCGTCCTCGAGTAGGTAAATGATAAAAACAGAATATTTGATGTGGAATGCTACCTAACATATTTATCCATGTAATTCTCTTTATTGTGGCAAGAATATTCAGATCCATAAGATTCAAGACAAAAGTTTAATATTGACATGAAAACAATAACACTTCAAGCATACTAGCAAAGCAATCATGTCTTCTCAAAATAACATGGCCAAAGAAAGCTATCCCTACAAAATCATATAGTCTGGCTATGCTCTATCTTCATCACACAAAATATTTAAATCATGCACAACCGCGATGACAAGCCAAGCAATTGTTTCATACTTTTGGTGTTCTCAAACTTTTTCAATCTTCACGCAATACATGAGCGTGAGCCATGGATATAGCACTATAGGTGGAATAGAATGGTGGTTGTGGAGAAGACAAAAAGGAGAAGATAGTCTCACATCTACTAGGCGTATCAATGGGCTATGGAGATGCCCATTAATAGATATCAGTGTGAGTGAGTAGGGATTGCCATGCAACGGATGCACTAGAGCTATAAGTGTATGAAAGCTCAACTAAAGAAACTAAGTGGGTGTGCATCCAACTCGCTTGCTCACGAAGACCTAGGGCAATTTGAGGAAGCCCATCATTGGAATATACAAGCCAAGTTCTATAATGTAAAATTCCCACTAGTATATGAAAGTGACAACATAGGAGACTCTCTATCATGAAGATTATGGTGCTACTTTGAAGCACAAGTGTGGTAAAAGGATAGTAGCATTGCCCCTTCTCTCTTTTTCTCTCATTTTTTTATTTTTTTTATTTTCTTTTTTTATTTGGGCCTTTTCTCCTTTTTTATGGCCTCTTTTTTTTCGTCCGGAGTCTCATCCCGACTTGTGGGGGAATCATAGTCTCCATCATCCTTTCCTCACTGGGACAATGCTCTAATAATGATGATCATCACACTCTTATTTACTTACAACTCAAGAATTACAACTCGATAATTAGAACAAAATATGACTATATGAATGCCTCCGGCGGTGTACCGGGCTGTGCAATGACTCATGAGTGACATGTATGAAAGAATTATGAACGGTGGCTTTGCCACAAATACAATGTCAACTACATGATCATGCAAAGCAATATGACAATGATGGAGCGTGTCATAATAAACGGAACGGTGGTAAGTTGCATGGCAATATATCTCGGAATGGCTATGGAAATGCCATAATAGGTAGGTATGGTGGCTGTTTTGAGGAAGGTATATGGTGGGTGTATGATACCGACGAAAGGTGTGCGGTATTAGAGAGGCTAGCAATGGTGGAAGGGTGAGAGTGCGTATAATCCATGGACTCAACATTAGTCACAAAGAACTCATATACTTATTGCAACAATCTATTAGTTATTAAAATGAAGTACTACGCGCATGCTCCTAGGGGGATAGATTGGTAGGAAAAGACCATCGCTCGTCCCCGACCACCACTCATAAGAAAGACAATCAATAAATAAATCATGCTCCGACTTCATCACATAACGGTTCACCATACGTGCATGCTACGGGAATCACAAACTTTAACACAAGTATTTCTCAGATTCACAACTACTCAACTAGCATGACTCTAATATCACCATCTTCATATCTCAAAACAATTATAAAGATTCAAACTTCACATAGTATTCAATGCACTTTATATTAAAGTTTTTATTATATCCCTCTTGGATGCCCATCATATTAGGACTAAATTCATAACCAAAGCAAATTACCATGCTGTTTAAGACTCTCAAAATAATATAAGTGAAGCATGATAGTTCATCTATTTCTTCAAAATAAACCCACCATTGTGCTCTACAAGATATAAGTGAAGCACTAGAGAAACGACAAACTACTCCGAAAAATATAAGTGAAGATCAATGAGTAGTCGAATAATTATGCAACTATGTGAAGACTCTCTAACATTTAAGAATTTCATATATTGGTATTTTATTCAAACAGCAAGCAAAAAAATAAAAAATAAAATGACGCTCCAAGCAAAACACATATCATGTGGTGAATAAAAATATAGCTCCAAGTAAAGTTACCGATGAACGAAGACGAAAGAGGGGATTCCATCCGGGGCATCCCGAAGCTTAGGCTCTTGGTTGTCCTTGAATATTACCTTGGGGTGCCTTGGGCATCCCCAAGCTTAGGCTCTTGCCACTCCTTATTCCATAGTCCATCAAATCTTTACCCAAAAGTTGAAAACTTCACAACACAAAACTTAACAGAAGATCTCGTGAGCTCCGTTAGCAAAAGAAAACAAAACACCACTTCAAGGTACTGTAATGAACTCATTCTTTATTTGTATTGGTGTTAAATCTAATGTATTCCAACTTCTCTATGGTTTATAAACTATTTTACTAGCCATAGATTCATCAAAATAAGCAAAAAAACACAATGAAAACAGAATCTGTCAAAAACAGAACAGTCTGTAGTAATCTGTATCAAACGCAAACTTCTGGAACTCAAAAAATTCTACCAAAATAGGAAGACCTAGATAATTTTATTATTGATCTGCTGCAATTGGAATCATTATTTTATCACGTTCTGGTGATTTTAAACAATTGTTTTCGTGAACAGAAAGTTTCTGGAATTTTCAGCAAGATCAAATAACTATCATCCAAGAAGATCCTATAGGTTTAACTTGGCACAAACACTAACTAAAACATAAAACCACATATAACCAGAGGCTAGATAGATTATTTATTACTAAACAGAACCAAAAAGCAGGAAACTAAAATAAAATTGGGTTGCCCCCCAACAAGCGCTAACGTTTAACGCCCCTAACTAGGCATGATGATTTCAACGATGCTCACATAAAAGATAAGAATTGAAACATAAAGAGAGCATCATAAAGAATATGACTAGCACATTTAAGTCTAACCCACTTCCTATGCATAGGGATTTTGTGAGCAAACAACTTATGGGAACAATAATCAACTAGCATAGGAAGGCAAAACAAGCATAACTTCAAAACTTTAAGCACATAGAGAGGAAACTTGATATTATTGCAATTCCTACAAGCATACATTCCTCCCTCATAATAATTTTCAGTAGCATCATGAATGAATTCAACAATATAACCAGCACATAAAGCATTCTTTTCATGATCTTCTTGCATACAAATTTTACTACTCTCCACATAAGCAAATTTAATCTCATCAATAGTAGTGGGAGCAAACTCAACAAAATAACTATCATGTGAAGCATAATCCAATTGAAAATTAAAATCATGATGACAAGTTTCATGGTTATCTTTATTCTTTATAGCATACGTGTCATCACAATAATCATCATAAATAGGAGGCATGCTTCCATCATAATAAATTTGCTCATCAAAACTTGGGGGACTAAACATATCATCTCCATCAAACATAGCATCCCCAAGCTTGTGGCTTTGCATATCATTAGCATCATGGATATTCATAGAATTCATACTAACAACATTGCAATCATGCTCATCATTCACATATTTTATACCAACCATTCTATGTATTTCTTCTTCTAGTACTTGAGCACAATTTTCCTTCCCATCATTTTCACGAAAGGTATTAAAAAGATGAAGCGTATGAGACAAACTCAATTCCATTTTTTTGGTAGTTTTCTTTTATAAACTAAACTAGTGATAAAACAAGAAACTAAAAGATTCGATTGCAAGATCTAAAGATATATCTTCAAGCACTAACTTCCCCGGCAACGGCGCCAGAAAAGAGCTTGATGTCTACTACGTAACCTTCTTCTTGTAGACGTTGTTGGGCCTCCAAGTGCAGAGGTTTGTAGGACAGTAGCAAATTTTCCTCAAGTGGATGACCTAAGGTTTATCAATCCATGGGAGGCGTAGGATGAAGATGGTCTCTCTCAAACAACCCTGCAACCAAATAGCAAAGAGTCTCTTGTGTCCCCAACACACCCAATACAATGGTAAATTGTATAGGTGCACTAGTTCGGCGAAGAGATGGTGATACAAGTGCAATATGGATGCTAGATATAGGTTTTTGTAATATGAAAATATAAAAAAATAAAGGTAACAAGTGGTAAAAGTGAGCCTAAACGGTATTGCAATGCGTTGACACAAGGCCTAGGGTTCATACTTTCACTAGTGCAAGTTCTCTCAACAATAATAACATAATTGGATCACATAACTATCCCTCAACATGCAACAAAGAGTCACTCCAAAGCCACTAATAGCGGAGAACAAACGAAGAGATTATGGTAGGGTACGAAACCACCTCAAAGTTATTCTTTCGGATCGATCTATTCAAGAGTTCGTACTAGAATAACACCTTAAGACACAAATCAACCAAAACCCTAATGTCACCTCAAGTATCCGTGGGTATGATTATACGATATGCATCACACAATCTCAGATTCATCTATTCAACCGACACAAAGTACTTCAAAGAGTGCCCCAAAGTTTCTACCGGAGAGTCACGACGAAAACGTGTGCCAACCCCTATGCATAGGTTCATGGGCGGAACCCGCAAGTTGATCACCAAAACATACATCAAGTGGATCACGTGATATCCCATTGTCATCACAGATAAGCACGGCAAGACATACATCAAGTGTCCTCAAATCCTTAAAGACTCAATCCGATAAGATATCTTCAAAGGGAAAACTCAATCCATTACAAGAGAGTAGAGGGGGAGAAACATCATAAGATCCAACTATAATAGAAAAGCTCGCGATACATCAAGATCGTATCACCTCAAGAACATGAGAGAGAGAGAGATCAAACACATAGCTACTGGTCCATACTCTCAACCCCGAGGGTGAACTACTCCCTTCTCGTCATGGAGAGCGCCGGGATGATGGAGATGGCCACCGGTGAGGGTTCCCCCCTCCGGCAGGGTCCCGGAACAGGGTCCCGATTGGTTTTTGGTGGCTACAGAGGCTTGCGGCGGTGGAACTCCCGATCTATTATGTTCTCCCATGTTTTTAGGGTATATTGATATATATATATATATGCGAAAGAAGTCGGTCAGGGGAGCCACGAGGGGCCCATGAGGGTGGGGGCGCGCCCAGGGGGGCAGGCGCGCCTCCCTGCCTCGTGGCCACCTTGTTGCTTCCTTGACGTACACTCCAAGTCTCCTGGATTGCTTCCGTTCCAAAAATAACTCTCCCGAAGGTTTCATTCCGTTTGGACTCCGTTTGATATTCCTTTTCTACGAAACACTGAAACAAGGGAAAAAACAGAAACTGGCACTGGGCTCTGGGTTAATAGGTTAGTCCCAAAAATAATATAAAAGTGTTTAATAAAGCCCATAAACATCCAAAACAGATAATATAATAGCATGGAACAATACAAATTTATAGATACGTTGGAGACGTGTCAAGCTACTAGATTGAAAGTCAATTATGGGAAGTGTATCATGGTTCCGATTAATGTTGAAGAGGAAAGAATACATATATCTTCACAAACACACTACAATGTGCAAGACGAACTTTTCTTTCACTTACTTGGGTTTTCCATTGGGGATTTACAAACCAAATGTTGCGCAATGCCTCCCATTGGTGAACAAAATAGCAAAAAGGTTAGCTGTCATTGCTAATTTTATGACCCAAGCTGGCAGACTGCTTCTGGTAATATCAGGTCTTGCTTCACTGCAAATCTTCTCCATGTGTTGCTTGGATATCCCTCTAATCATTAAGAAACAAATCATCGAATATCTATGGCACTACTTATGGAGAAGCCCTGATTTGGAAGATCACGCACCTGCTATGGCAGCCTGGCACACTGTTTGGAGACCAAAGAATCAAGGAGGCTTGGGGGTCATGGATATTTATAATCAAACCTCTTGATGAAAAACCTTCATAAATTCTACAACAGACATGACATATCTTGGGTCCATCTGGTTTGGGAAAAATACAATAGCAATGATCAATTACCATGGGACCAACTAGTAGGTTCTTTCTGGTGGAAATCAAATTTGGCTCTTATTGATCAATATAAGGCTATTGCAAGAATGTAGGAGATGGAAAAAGTGCACTATTTTGGGAGGATTTATGGCAGGATTACATCTTCAAACATAAATTCCACCACCTATATTCCTTTGCTCTGAATACCCAAGTGAATGTCAATCAGGTGATTAACACAGAGTGCCTTGAAGATCTTTTCTACCTCCCTTTAGCAGGCCAGTCATATGATGAATTTTTGGAAATGGAAAACATTTGCATAGAAATGAGCATTCTGAATTTAGAGAGTCAGTGGACATGCTACTTGTGATCTGTGTTGGGATTTCCCCGAAGAGGAGGGAATTATGTAGTACATTAGAATAAGTATTTCCCTCGGTTCGAAACCAAGGATATCAATCTAGTAGGAGAATCATGCAACAACTTGTTAGCAGCACCTATACACAAAATAACAAATACTTGCAACCAACGCAACAAGGGGTTGTCAATCCCTTGGCGGTTAATTGCAAGGATCGAATCTCGTAGTGATAGATAGATAAATAAAACACGAAATAAAATAATGCAAATAAAAGTGCAGCAATATATTTTTGGATTTTGATATATGATTTAAATAAACCCAGGGGTCATAGTTTCCACTAGAGGCTTCTCTCTTGAAAATAGAATACGCTGGGTGAACAAATTACTATTAGGCAATTGATAGAAATGCGAATAATCATGACGATATCTAAGGCAATGATCATGTATATAAGCATCACGTCGAAGACAAGTAGACTGACTCCTGCCTGCATCTACTACTATTACTTCACACATCGACCGCTATCCGGCATGCATCTAGAGTATTAAGTTCATAAACAATGGAGTAACGCCTCAAGCAAGATGACATGATGTAGACAAAGTAAACTCACGCATGAATAAACCCTATCATTGTATCCTTAATGGCAACGATACAAATACGTGTCATGTCCCTTTCTATCACCGGGATTAGCACCGCAAGATCGAACCTATCACAAAGGACCTCTCCCATTGCAAGAAAAATCAATCTAGTTGGCCAAACCAAATCAATAGATCAAAGAAAAATACAAAGCTATAATAATCATGCATAAAAGAGTTCAAGAAAGACTAAAATAATATTCATACATAAGTTGATCATAAACTCACAATTCATCGAATCCCAACAAACACACCGCAAAAAGTGATTACATCAGATAGAACTCCAAGAACATCGAGGAGAACATTGTATTGAAGATTGATACTATAATAGCATGGAACAATAAAAAATTATCGATGCATTGGAGACGTATCAAGCATCCCCAAGCTTAATTCCTGCTCGTCCACGAGTAGGTAAATGATAAAAACAGAATTTTTGATGTGGAATGCTACCTATCATATTCATCATGTAATTTTTCTTTTTGTGGCATGAATACTGATATTCGAATGATGCAAAGCAATAGTCTATAGTTTGACATGAAAATATAAATACTCAAGCATACTAACAAGCCATCTTGTCTTTCAAAATATCAACATTAAAGAAAGTTATCCCTAGCCCATCAAGCTCAATCATTGATCCATTCATGAAACACACTCAATATTAGCTACATACAATGCATAAGTATGAAAATAGTGCTCTCAAGTTGGTGCTTATAAGAGAGGTGAAGACTCAAAATAAAAATAAAAATTTCATAATAGTAAATAAATAGGCCCTTCGCAGAGGGAAGTTGAGATTTGTAGAGGTGCCAGAGTTCAAGGTTTAAATAGAGATAAAACATTTATTTTGAGAGGCATGCTTTTCCTGTCAACGACACGACCGAGAGTTGATACGTCTCCATCGTGTCTACTTTTCCTAATGCTTTTCCTCTTGTTTTGGACTCTAATTTGCATGGTTTGTCTGAAACTAACCCGGACCGATGTTGTTTTCAGCCGAACTACCATGGTGTCATTTTTGTGCAGAAATTAAAGTTTTCGGAATGGAACGGAACTTTTTGGAAATTTATTTCAGAATAAAAGAAAAATACTGGAGCCAAGAACCACCGGAGGGGGCCCCCTGGGTAAGCACAACCCACCAGGGCGCGCCCCCCTCCTGGTGCCTAGGTGGGTTGTGCCCACCTGGTGGCCCCGCAGACCCTATCTCTGACTCCTTAAATACCCATATTTGGAGAGAAAAATCAGGGAGGAAGAATTATCTTGTTTCACAATACGGAGCGCTGCCACCTCCTGTTCTTCATGCTAGTATTTAATGTTTATTATTCATGCATGTTCATGACCGTTTTCACTCTCTAGCTGGCTGCTTCACAACCTAACTGCTAGCCTTCGCCTGTACTAAGTGGAAATACTACTTGTGCATCAAAATCCCAAAACCCAAAGTTATTCCAGATGAGTCCACCATATATACCTATATGCGGTATTACCCTGCCGTTCTAAGTAAATTTGCATGTGTCACCTCTAAAATTTCAATAAACATCTGTTTTTGTGTGCCTAGATTGTTCATAGAGCGACAGGGGGTAGTCAGTATCTTCCATGCTAAGCGGGTTATTCTCATGATGAGTGTTTATTCACTAGTCCTTGCACGAGAGGGCGGTAAAAGGGATTCCCAGTCCCGAAATAAAAAAAATCACAAATAATTAAACAAAACTCCCCCAGGAATGTTTTTGGAATGGACATCACCCCTGAATTTAGCTAGCCATGGAGTGTTTTTGTTGGTGGAGGGGGAGTAAACCTTTACTTTTATCGCTTGGGAACCGCTACTAATGTGTTTAGCATGGAAGATATCGATAACTTTTGGTCGTGATGTGAATAGGAAGGTTGCATTTCCCAAAATTTCATTTATCTCTGATTTAAAGCTTCAAGCTCTGGCACCTCTGCAAATCCCTGCTTCCCTCTGCGAAGGGACTATCTATTTACTTTTATGTTGAGTCATCACCTTCTCAAATAAGTGCCAGATCTGAGAGCACTATTGTCATCCTCGTGCATTGTGTATAGTTAATGTTGGGTGCATCATGACTGGATCTTTTCTACCATGAATTACAATGTCGCTGCTTGAACTTTGGAGGTGCTTTGCATTTATGTTTTGCAGTCTCAGAAAGGGCAAGCGAGATAGCACTGTTGTCATATTGTATCATGATTGTTTTGACAAAGTGTTGGCATTTTGAGATATCTTATTATTGCTCGCTAGTTGATTATGCCATTGATATGAGTTAATATAATTTTAAGAGTTATTGCTGATATGGTTAGTCATGATCTATGCTGAAAACCTAGGTGTTACTTATGCTTATTTATGTAAACAAGAGCAAAAGAGTTCGTAAAAGTTTTCTTTTTCACTTTCAGTTTATCAACTGAATTTCTTGAGGGCAGGTAAAGGTTTAAGCTTGGGGGAGTTGATACGTCTCTGTCGTATCTACTTTTCCTAACGTTTTTACTCTTGTTCTGGACTCTAATTTGCATGATTTGAGTGAAACTAACCCGGACTGACGCTATTTTTAGCAGAAATACCATGGTGTTGTTTTTGTACAGAAATAAAAGTTCTCGGAATGGAACGAAACTTTTTGGAGATCTATTTCAGAATAAAAGTAGAATACTGGAGCCCAGAACCACCAGAGGGGGGGGCTGGGTGAGCACAACCCACCAGGGCGCCCCTCCTTGTGCCCCCAGGTGGGTTGTGCCCACCTGGTGGCCCCGCAGACCCTATCTCCGACTCCTTAAATACCCACATTTCAAGAGAAAAATCAGGGAGGAAGAATTATCTCCTTTCACGATACGGAGCCGCCGCCACCTCCTGTTCTTCATCGGGAGGCCAGATCTGGAGTCCGTTTGGGGCTCCGGAGAGGGGGATCTTCGATCTTCGTCATCACCAACCCTCCTTCATCGCCAATTCCATGATGCTCCCCACCGGGAGTGAGCAATTCCTTCGTAGGCTCGCTGGTCGGTGAGGGAGTTGGATAAGATTCATCATGTAATCGAGTTAGTTTTGTTAGGGCTTGATCCCTGGTATCCATTATGTTCTAAGATTGATGTTCCTATGACTATGCCATGCTTAATGCTTGTCACTAGGGCCCGAGTGCCATGATTTTAGATCTGAACCGTTTATGTTTTCACCATTATATCTATGTTCTAGATCCGATCTTGCTAGTTATATGCACCTGCTACGTGTTATGATCCGCAAACCCCGGAGTGACAATATTTGGGATACTTTCCGGTGATGACCGTAGTTTGAGGAGTCCATGTAGTCACTATGTGTTAATGCTTTGTTCCGGTTCTCTATTAAAAGGAGGCCTTAATATCCCTTAGTTTCCATATGGACCCTGCTACCACGGGAGGGTAGGACAAAATATGTCATGCAAGTTCTTTCCATAAGCACGTATGACTATTTACGAAATACATGCCTACATTATATTTATGAACTGGAGCTAGTTCTGTGTCGCCCTAGGTTATGACTGTTATATGATGAATATCATCCAACGAAATCACCGATCCAATAATGCCTACGAGTTTTTCACATATTGTTCTTGCTAAGTTACTATGGTTATTGCTACTGTCACAATTGCTACAAAATCATTGCTATCACTATTACCGTTACTTTCGTTGTAACTATTACTATCAAAACTATCGTATTACTGTGCCACTGATCACTTCGCTGCAGATAATTAATCTCCAGGTGTGGTTGAATTGATAACTCAGCTACTAATACTTGCAAATATTCTTTGGTTCCCCTTGTGTCGAATCTATAAATTTGGGTTGAATACTCTACCCTCGAAAACTGTTGCGATCCCATATACTTGTGGGTTATCAAGAGTTCCCAACATCTTCCATGCTAGACACATTATATGCGGTTCCCAAACACAAAATAAAGTTCATTTCCTTTCCACCATTCTTTCACAATCCATGGCTAGCCGTAACCACGGGTGCCCTCCATACCAACTACTTCCCAAGGGATTTTTTTCATTTTAATTCATTTCAGGACTGGGCATCCCTATTACCTCACACTTTCTTGTGCAATGACAAATGAATAAACACTCATCATGAGAATAGCCCACCTAACATGGAAGATATTGGCTAGCGGTACGGGCACACAAATCGGGAAATTATTTTGAATAATTAGAGTTGGCACATACAAATTTACTTGGAACAGCATGTAAATACCGCTTAGGTATGGTGGACTCATTTGGCACAACTTTAGGTTTAAGCAATTGGATGCACAAGCAGCATACCCGCTTAGTACAAATGGAGGCTATCAAATAGATAAAAGTGACCTACTAGAAAACGAAAACGGTCATAAACATGCATTGGACATAACTAACACTGAATAATGCACCATAAGCAGGATATAACTTCGTTACAGACTATCGATTTTACGTGCATGCATAGGGAATCACAAACCTTAACACCAATATTCTTACTAAACCACAATTACTCCCTAGCATAAATCACATATTATCATCTTCATATCGCAAAACTATTGCAAGGAATCAAACTCATCTTATTTAGTGATCTATATGAAAGTTTTTATTATATCCTTCTTGGATATCCATCACATTAGGACAAATTCACATCTTGTGCATATTATCATTACTATTATCAAATCTCAAAATGATACAAGTGAAGCATGAGAGTGCAAATATTTCTTCAAAATTTAATCACCATCGTGCTCAAAAAGATGTAAGTGAAGCACTAGAGCAACTGTCTAGCTCAAAAGATAAGTGAAGCACATAGAGTATTCTAACAAATCAAGATAAATGTGTGTCTCTCTCAAATAGGTGTGTCCAGCAAAGATGATTGTGACAAAATAAAAAGCAAACAAAGCAAAGACTTCTATAATACACAACGCTCCAAGCAAAACTCATATCATGTGATGAATAAAATTATAGCTCCAAGTAATGTTACCGATGGTTGGTAGAAGAAAGAGGGGATGCCTTCCGGGGCACCCCCAAGCTTAGATGCTTGGAAGTCCTTAAATATTACCTTGGGGTGCCTCGGGCATCCCCAAGCTTAGTCTCTTGCCACTCCTTATTCTTCATCCATCGTAGTCTCACTCAAAACTTGAAAACTTCAGCACACAAAACTCGACAAAACCTTAGTGAGATCCATTAGTATAACAAAGCAAATCACCACTATAAGTACTGTTGGAAACTCATTCATATTTTATTATTGCATTATACCTACTATATTCTAACTTCACCATGGCTTATACCCCCGATACAATCCATAGATTCATCAAAACAAGCAAACAACACAACTAGAATCTGTCAAAAATAGAACAATCCGGTAATCTGAACATTGACCATACTTCTGTAACTCTAAAAATTCTGAAAAATTAGGGCAATGTTGGCAATTTTTATATCAATTATGTGTAAACAAGCAGACTAAGGCATAGCCTAGTGGTGGGAAGGGGCTGATGCCTTCCCACCCACCCATGTTCAAGGCACGGTACTTGCAATTTGGGTTTGTTGCACCAATTATACTGTAGGGGGGTTCCCTTACAGTCTTTCTATCAAAAAAATTATGTGTAAACAAATCAGAGCAAGAGCACATTCCAGTGAATTTACAAAATTCTAGAACTGTATGCAAAAGTTTCTGTTTTTTCACATAATCAAATCAACTATTATCCAAATCATCCCAAAGGCTTTACTTGGCTCAAACACTAATTAAAACACAACCATAACAGTAGCATAATTGTTTGCACACTAAAAAACAGAAAAAGAAACAAGAAAATTATGGATAAATATTGGGTTGCCTCCCAACTAGCGCTATTGTTTAACGCCCCTAGCTAGGCATAATGCAAAGTTTCAAGTGTTGTCCTCGTTGGTTTTAATTCTTTTGGTGGGATTTTTCTCAAATCCCGCTGGTTCTTTACGCTTCCCACTATTTGTAGAAAATGAAGCAATTCTAATATCTAAAGTATCTAACCGCTTATATTTTTAAGAGGTTCATTAGACTTTTGCAATATGATACGTCTCCATCGTATCTACTTTTCCAAACTCTTTTGCCCTTGTTTTGGACTCTAATTTGCATGATTTGAATGGAACTAATCCGGACTGACGTTGTTTTCAGCAGAATTGCCATGGTGTTATTTTTGTGCAGGAATAAAAGTTCTCGGAATGACCTGAAACTTCACAGAGAATATTTTTGGAATTAATAAAAAGTATTGGCGAAAGAATCAACAAAGGGGGACCCACCACCTGTCCACAAGGGTGGGGGTGCGCCCTACCCCCCTGGGCGCGCCCCCTGGCTTGTGGGTCCCATGAAGCTCCACCGACCTCAACTCCAACTCCATATATTCACGTTCGGGGAGAAAAATAAGAGAGAAGGATTCATCACGTTTTACGATACAGAGCCGCTGCCACCTCCTGTTCTTCCTCGGGAGGGCAGATCTGGAGTCCGTTTTCGGCTCCGGAGAGGGGAAATTGTCTTTGTCATCATCATCAACAATCCTCCATCACCAATTTCATGATGCTCACCGCCGTGCATGAGTAATTCCATCGTAGGCTTGCTGGGCGGTGATGGGTTGGATGAGATTTACCATGTAATCAAGTTAGTTTCGTTAGGGTTTGATCCCTAGTATCCACTATGTTCTAAGATTGATGTTGTTATGACTTTGCTATGCTTAATGCTTGTCACTAGGGCCCGAGTGTCATGAATTCAGATCTGAGCCCTTTATGTTTTCATGAATATATTTGTGTTCTTGATCCGATCTTGCAATTTATAGTCACCTACTACGTGTTATGATCCGGCAACCCCGGAGTGACAATAGTCGGGACACTTCCCGGTGATGACTGTAGTTTGAGGAGTTCATGTATTCACTAAGTGCTAATGCTTTGGTCCGGTTCTCTATTAAAAGGAGGCCTTAATATCCCTTAGTTTCCAATAGGACCCCGCTGCCACGGGAGGGTAGGACAATAGATTTCATGCAAGTTCTTTTCCATAAGCACGTATGACTATATTCGGAATACATGCCTACATTATATTGATGAATTGGAGCTAGTTCTGTGTCTCCCTAGGTTATAACTGTAGCATGATGAATGCCATCCGACATAATTATCCATCATTGACCCATTGCCTACGAGCTTTTCACATATTGATCTTTGCTTAGTTGCTTTTCTGTTGCCACTTTTACAATTGCTACAAAACTACTGCTGTTACTTTTGCCACAATCACCGTTACTTTCATACTACTCTGCTACCAGATACTTTGCTGCAGATATTAAGTCTTTCAGGTGTGGTTGAATTGACAACTCAGGTGCTAATACTTGAGAATATTCTTTGGCTCCCCTTGTGTCGAATCAATAAATTTGGGTTGAATACTCTACCCTCGAAAACTATTGCGATCCCTGTACTTGTGGGTTATCAAGACCTTTTTCTGGCGCCGTTGCCGAGGAGCATAGCTCTATTCTCTGAGTCACTTGGGATTTATATCTGTTGATCACTATGAGGAATCTGAAAGATAACAAAACCAAGATCTATCCCTCTACTACGAGGGGAGGTAAGGAACTGCCATCTAGCTCTGCACTTGATTCACCTTCTGTTTTGAGTAAACTTGCGACACCTACACCTGCTATTGATTCTGATATGTCACATGTTATTGATGATGCCACTTCTGCTATGCATGATGCTCATGATGATACTACTTCTTTGCTTGATAATACTGTGCCACTAGGTGAATTTCTTGATGAACAACTTGCTAGGGTTAGAGAGAATGAAATTACTGAAACTGGTGATATTATTGAAACTAAAGATGATGATTCTCTCCCTAGATATGAATTGCCTGTTGTACCTGAGGGTTATATTATGGATGAAGAAACTGCTAGAGACTTTTTTGCTTGCAATGATAGAGATGATCTTAAAAATCTGTTAGCTAAGCTGAAAGAAAAGTCTTTGAATGCTAGAATGCAATATGATCCTAAGTTTGCTACTTCATCTATCTGTGTTACTGATAAGGATTATGAATTCTCGGTTGATCCCGAGTTAATTACTTTGGTTGAATCTGATCCTTTCTATGGTTATGAATCTGAAACTGTTGTGGCACATCTTACTAAATTGAATGATATAGCCACCCTATTTTCTCATGAGGAAAAAATTCGTTATTATCATATTCTTAAGTTGTTTCCTTTCTCATTAAAGGGTGATGCTAATATATGGTTTAATTCTCTTACTCCTGGTTGTGTGCGTAGTCCCCAGGATATGATTTACTACTTCTCTGGAAAAATATTTCCTTGCTCATGAGAAACAAGCTGCCTTAAAGAAAATATTTAACTTTGTGCAAATTGAAGAAGAGAGTCTCCCATAAGCTTGGGGGAGGCTTCTCCTATTACTTCATGATTTGCATGATCATCCTCTCAAGAAAAATGAAATACTTGATATCTTCTATAATGGACTAACCGATGCTTCCAGAGACCACCTGGATAGTTGTGCTGGTTGTGTTTTCAGGGAAAGAACTGTTGAGCAAGCTGAATTGCTATTGAATAATATACTGAGTAATGATAATGATTGGACACTTCCTGAACTAACTCCTAAGCCAACTCTGAAGAAGAGAGGTATTCTATTTCTCAGTCCTGAAGATATGCAAGAGGCAAAGAAATCTATGAAAGAAAAAGGTATTAAAGCTGAGGATGTTAAGAACCTACTGCCTATTGAAGAAATACATGGTCTTGATAACCCAACACAGGTAGTAGAGGTAAATTCTCTTTATAGATGTGATCAAGGTGACATTCCTCATAATAAGTCTGCTAGTCAATGCTTGGATGAGTTTGATAATTTTATTGTTAAGCAAGAAAACTTTAATGCTTATGTTAGTAGACAATTGAAACGTAATGCTTACATGCTTGACTACCTGGGTGATTATATGAGTAGAACTATTAATGATCTTAAACTTATTAGTAAACATGCTTCCATGGTTACAACTCAAGTAGAACAAGTACTTAAGGCACAGGATGATTTGCTTAATGAATTGAATAGTAAGAACAATGATAATGTTGTTAGGATTATGACTAGAGGTGGTAATATGACTCGGGAACCTTTGTATCCTGAGGGTCATCCTAAGATAGTTGAGCAAGATTCTCAGAGAATTAATACTGATGCACCTAGTCCTAGTAATAAAAAGAAGAAGAAAACTGATAGGACTTTGCATGCTTCTAGTGAACATGTTGTAGATACACTTGAGAATCCTAATGATATTTCTATTTCTGATGCTGAGACACAATCTGGTGATGAACATGAACCTAGTGATAATGTTAATGAAGATGTTCATGTTGATGCTCAACCTAGTAATAATAATGATGTAGAGATTGAACCTGCTGTTGGTCTTGATAACCCACAATCAAAGAATCAACGTTATGATAAGAGAGACTTTGTTGCTAGGAAACATGGTAAAGAAAGAGAACCATGGGTTCAGAAACCCATGCCCTTTCCTCCTAAGCCATCCAAGAAAAACGATGATGAGGATTTTGAGCGCTTTGCTGAAATGATTAGACCTATCTTTTTGCATATGCGTTTGACTGATATGCTTAAAATGCCTCCTTATGCTAGGTATATGAAAGATATTGTTACTAATAAAAGAAAGATACCGGAAGCTGAAATTTCCACCATGCTTGCTAATTATACTTTTAAGGGTGGAATACTAAATAAACTTGGAGATCCAGGAGTACCAACTATACCATGCTCCATTAAAAGAAACTATGTTAAAACTGCTTTATGTGATCTTGGAGCCAGTGTTAGCGTTATGCCTTCCTCTTTATACCGTATACTTGAATTGAATAAGTTGACACCTACTGAAATCTCTTTGCAAATGGCTGATAAATCAATTGCTATACCCATCGGTATTTGTGAGGATGTGCCTGTTGTGGTTGCAAACATTACTATCTTAACAGACTTTGTTATTCTTGATATTCCCGAGGATGACAGTATGTCGATCATTCTTGGTAGACCCTTTTTGAATACTGCACGGGCTGTTATTGATTGCAACAAAGGCAATGTCACTTTTCATGTTAATGGTAATGAGCATACGGTACACTTTCCGAAGAAACAACCTCAAGTTCATAGTATTAATTCTATTGGAAAAATTTCAACTATTACTATTGGAGGTTTTGAATTCCCTCTTCCCATTGTCAAAAAGAAATATGATATTCTTATTGTTGGGGACATGCATATCCCCGTTGAGGTAACTTAGTGTTATTAGAAAAATTCTCCGGTTCCATGTTATTTGAAAGAAGTTTGTTAATAAGACTTGATCAACCTTGTTAATGGATTCCTTTTGGTGGGCATGAGATGGATGAATTTAGAAAGCACAACCTTCTGTACCCACCTTTTACTTTCTGTTATTTAGAATAAATAAAGCAAAAATAGTATTTTCTAAATTATCCGTGAAATAAAAAATGTCCCCAAAATGGAAGTTCTCCAAATGCCCTGAAAATTTAGTATGATTTTTTATAGAATATTTGAGAATTTCTGGCACTGAACTTGCACCGGGGGATGCACCAGTGGGCCACAAGGGTGGAGGGCGCGCCCTACCCCCATGGGCGCCCCCTGCCTTGTGGGCCCCACGTGGGTCCCCTTCACTTATTCCAGCACCCATCCACTTCGTCTTCCTCCAGAAAAAATCATCATGTATCTCAAACCCGTGTCCTAGCTCATCTTGCTGCCATTTTCAATCTCCTTGTGCAAAGCTCCATTTGCAAAACTGTTTTGGGGGATTGTTCTTCGGTATGTGACTCCTCCAATGGTCCAATTAGTTTTTGTTCTAGTTCTTTATTTATTGCAAATGTTTGTTGTTGTGGTGACCTTGTTCTTGAGCTTGCATGTCAAATTTATATGGTCCAAAGTAGTTTTGATGCATGATATAGCCTCTAGATACTTGTAAGAGTAGTTGCTATCAATCTTGTTGAGTTTGGTTCACTTTTATTTCGAGTCACTAAAAATTTCAAAAAAAAATTCAGAGGAAGAAAAATGTCTAGGAAAATGTACCAAGGTGGTTCTTCGAGGAAGCAAGCACCGAGGCTCGCGATACGTGACCCGGACCTTGAACCACCAAGGGAAGCTCAAGTGCAGCCTTGTGAATGGCCGTCGGATGAATTCATGGTCCATGCAGGTTCCAAGGATGAGTTTGATGCATACATACAAAATGCCGTCCTTGAGGACTTCGTGTCCGATAAGTGCCGACAATACTATTTCCTCACTGATTCCTTTGTGTGGAGGTTCAAATTTTCATCTAAGCGCAATACCCATACTGTTTTATTTGATCTTTATGATGAATCATATACCATCGACCTTGAAGATTTTAATACTGCATGCAAAATCCCACAATGGGGCATTCATTTCGAGCCTGACAAAGCTGAATACAATGGGTTCCTTGCTAGCATCACTGTGGGAGAAACTAGGAATATCACACAAGCTACCATAGGGAGCATTCACTTTCCTGCCATACATTATTTTCCTCTCTTTATAGGTAGATGCATTAATGGTAAGCATGAGCATTGCCACCTTTGCGTTCCAGATCTTAGTGTCCTCAAGTGTGCGGTGTTAGGTGACAAGCGATATAACTTGGGGGCCATTATTGAGAGGAGGTTAGATCTTAATGCTAAAGATGGAGATTTATTTGGTGGGATTTATGCAACTCGTTTAGCTAATTATCCTGGTGTACCCATAAGAGGGAATGACATTGAGTTACCACCTGCTTTTCTAGATTATAATGCTATGGTACGCTACCAGTTTCTTGAGAGGAATGAACAATCCCTTCAATATCGACTAATCTTTGACAGACGGTGTGTTGTCCATATTAACCTTCCTGCTCCTTCCTTCTTTAACTTTCAGGTAAATGGGAGATATTTTATAACTAGAGAGGAGGCAAACGAGTATGAGAGAACAGCGGAGGCCGCTCACCTCCATGAAGCAGCTCGCCAGGCGGTAGCTGCCGCAGCACAGTACAACCCCAACTATGATTTCGGATTCAATCTGGGCCAGTCATGGCCCTAGACCAACTTAGGCCAAAAGCCTAAGCTTGAGGGAGTACGTATTTCTCACCGACATCACATTCATGTTCACACACTTATTCCATTTGTCGGTGTTCATACTTTTTCATTGTATTATCCATGTTAGTTTATTACTTTTTCTCGCTTTCTTCTTGTGTGTTTGAAAAACTTTGAGAAAAAACCAAAAACATTAGTTGTAGTTTAGTTTACTTTCCATGATTACTTAGTAGTAGTACTAAAAGAAAACCCAAAAAGATTTCTCATTCTTATTTTGCTTGTTGGGAGCTTTCCCGTGTAAATAGTTTTTCTCGTTCTTGTTTTACTTTCTTTAGAAAAACAAAAACTCCAAAAACATTTCAGTGCATTTCTTTGAAATTCTTTTCTTTTCTTTGGGGGTCAAGAGGAGAAGACCACGATGAAAATGTTGAATGGCTCTCATATGCATTATTGTTGATCTAACAAATAGCCCATATTACCTTGTCTTCTCCTTTGAATAAATGTTTGCAGATTCCAGCTTAGTCCAATGCATGTGCACTATTACTATTATTCACACCGTCCGGTCGTGCAAGTGAAAGGCAATAATGATGATATATGATGAAATGATTGAGATGAGGAAAAGCTGGTATGAACTCGACCTATCTTGTTTTTGTAAATATGATTAGTTCATTGTTCTTGATTCAGCCCATTACGAATGAAACATGTTTGCAATGACAATTAGAGATTATAGTCAATCATTGCATGCTTAATGATCTAGGAGTTTATCATGGTTTCCCTTGCGAGCCAACATGCTTTTAAAATGGTTGTGATGTAGTATGATAGGATGGTATCCTCCTTTGAATGATTCGAGTGGCTTGACTTGGCACATGTTCACGCATGTAGTTGAAACAAAATCAACATAGCCTCCACGATATTTATGTTCATGGTGATTTATATCCTACTCATGCTTGCACTCAGTGTTGATTAATCTTAAAGGATGTTTATGACTGTTGTTTCTCTCTAGTTGGTTGCTTCCCAGTCTTTTTGTAGCCTTCACTTGTACTAAGCGGGAATACTGCTTGTGCATCCACTTCCATAAACCCAAAGTTGTTCCATGAGAGTCCACCATACCTACCTATATGCGGTATTTACCTGCCATTCCAAGTAAATTTGCATGTGCCAAACTCTAAACCTTCAAATAATAATCTGTTTTGTATGCCCGAATCGCTCATGTAGCGACTAGGGGCTGTCAATATCTTCCATGTTAGGTGGGTTATTCTCACGATGAGTGGACGCCGCTCATCATTCATGAGAAAATGGCTGGTTACCGGGATGCCCAGTCCCATGCTCAAATCAAATCAAAATAACTGCAAACAAAACTCCCCCAGGACTGTTGTTAGTTGGACGGTACCCGTTGTTTCGGACCAGCCGTGGAATGTGCTTGTTGGTGGTGGGGGAGTATAAACTTTACCATTCTGTTTGGGAACCGCCTATAATGTATCTAGTATGGAAGATACCGAGATCTCTTGGTTGTTATGTTGACAATGAAAGTATACCGCTCAAAATATTATTCACCTCTGTTTTAAAAACTCGCTCTCTGGCACCTCTATAAATCCCTGCTTCCCTTTGCGAAGGGCCTATCTATTTACTTTTATTGTTGAGTCATCATCCTCTTATAAAAAGCACCAGTTAGAGAGCACCACTGTCATTTGTATGCATTGTTATTAATTGATATTGAGTATGACTGTGACTGGATCTCTTTTACCATGAATTACAATGTCTAGTCAGTCCTTGATCTTCAGGGGTGCTCTGCATTTATGTTTTGCGGTCTCAGAAAGGGCTAGCGAGATACCATCTTGTTATATCATATCATGATTGTTTTGAAAAAGTGTTGTCATCCGAGATTTATTATTATTGCTCGCTAGTTGATTATGCCATTGATATGAGTAAATGTGAGACCTAAATGTTATTGTGAATATGGTTAGTTCATAATCTTTGCTGAAAACTTGAATGCTGGCTTTACATATTTGCAACAACAAGATCAAACAGAGTTTGTAAAAGTTTTTCTTTATCACTTTCAGTTTGTCAACTGAATTGCTTGAGGACAAGCAATGGGTTAAGCTTGGGGGAGTTGATACGTCTCCATCGTATCTACTTTTCCAAACTCTTTTGCCCTTGTTTTGGACTCTAATTTGCATGATTTGAATGGAACTAACCCGGACTGACGCTGTTTTCAGCAGAATTGCCATGGTGTTATTTTTGTGCAGGAATAGAAGTTCTCGGAATGACATGAAACTTCATGGAGAATATTTTTGGAATTAATAAAAAGTATTGGCGAAAGAATCAACAGAGGGGGACCCACCACCTGTCCACAAGGGTGGGGGGCACGCCCTACCCCCTGGGTGCGCCCCCTGGCTTGCATGGTCCCACGAAGCTCCACCGACCTCAACTCTAACTATATATATTCACGTTCAGGGAGAAAAAAATCAGAGAGAAGGATTCATCGCGTTTTACGATATGGAGTCGCTGCCACCTCCTGTTCTTCCTCGGGAGGGCAGATCTGGAGTCCGTTTTGGGCTCCGGAGAGGGGAAATTATCGCCGTCATCATCATCAACCATCCTCCATCACCAATTTCATGATGCTCACCGTCGTGCGTGAGTAATTCCATCGTGGGCTTGCTGGACGGTGATGGGTTGGATGAGATTTACCATGTAATCGAGTTAGTTTTGTTAGGGTTTGATCCCTAGTATCCACTATGTTCTAAGATTGATGTTGCTATGACTTTGCTATGCTTAATGCTTGTCACTAGGGCCCGAGTGGCATGAATTCAGATATGAACCCTTTATGTTTTCATGAATATATTTGTGTTCTTGATCCGATCTTGCGAGTTATAGTCACCTACAACGTGTTATGATCCGGCAACCCCGGAGTGACAATAGTCGGGACACTTCCCGGTGATGTCCGTAGTTTGAGGAGTTCATGTATTCACTAAGTGCTAATGCTTTGGTCCGGTTCTCTATTAAAATGAGGTCTTAATATCCCTTAGTTTCCAATAGGACCCCGCTGCCACGGGAGGGTAGGACAAAAGATCTCATGCAAGTTCTTTTCCATAAGCACGTATGACTATATTCGGAATACATGCCTACATTATATTGATGAATTGGAGCTAGTTCTGTGTCACCCTAGGTTATAACTGTTGCATGATGAATGCCATCCGACATAATTATCCATCATTGACCCATTGCCTACGAGCTTTTCACATATTGAACTTTGCTTAGTTACTTTTCCATTGCCACTGTTACAATTGCTACAAAAATGCTACTGTTACTTTTGCCACCGTCACCGTTACTTCCATACTACTTTGCTGCAGATATTAAGTCTTTCAGGTGTGGTTGAATTGGCAACTTAGCTGCTAATACTTGAGAATATTCTTTGGCTCCCCTTGTGTCGAATCAATAAATTTGGGTTGAATACTCTACCCTCGAAAACTGTTGCGATCCCCTATACTTGTGGGTTATCACAATACAATCAAGTTTTTCTATAGATCACCTAGTTTGTCTAGGATTGGGATCCCCTCTTGAGTATAATTGAATCCTTTCTATTAAGGTGCAACTCCCAATATACTCTCTATTATTTCGTAAGCAGTATTAGCATCACTCTCAAAAAAATTTCTTTTTGCAGCAAAATCCAAGAGTTGTCTATGGGCCATGGTTAAACCTATATAAAACTTGCGAAGAATTTTTTACATCCCCTTTTATGGTGCAAACACGATAAGATTCTATTAATCTATGCCAAGCATCTTTCAAATTTTCTCCTTGTTTCTGCTTGAAGTAGAGAACTTCAAAATCCGGTGACAAGGGAGGGATAGTTATGCTAATCATAATATTAAGACAAGCAAGCAAACACGAAAAAGCAACCAAGGTTATCAATCCAGTAGGAGAATCACGCAACAACTCGTTAGCAGCACCTACACACAAAATACAAATACTTGCACCCAACGCAATAAGGGGTTGTCAATCCCTTGGTGGTCAATTGCAAGGATCAAATCTCGTAGTGATAGATAAATAAAACACAAAATAAAATAATGCAAATAAAACTGCAGCAATATATTTTTGGATTTTGATATATGATTTAATAGACCCTGGGGGGGCATAGTTTTCACTAGAGGCTTCTCTTTTGAAAATAGCATACGATGGGTGAACAAATTACTTTGGCTAATTGATAGAAAAGCGAATAATCACGACGATATCTAAGGCAATGATCATGTATATAGGCATCACGTCCGAGACAGGTAGACCGACTCCTCCTGCATCTACTACTATTACTCCACACATCGACCACTATCCAGCATGCATCTAGAGTATTAAGTTCATAAAGAATGGAGTAACGCCTTAAGCTAGATGACATGATGTAGACAAAGTAAACTCACGCATGAATAAACCCCATATTTTTATCCTTCATGTGAACGATACAAATACGTGTCATGTCCCTTTCTGTCACTGGGATTGAGCACCGCAAGATCTAACCCATCACAAAGCACCTCTCTCATTGCAAGAAAAATCAATCTAGTTGGCCAAACCAAATCAATATACCGGAGAGAAATACAGACCTATAATAATCATGCATAAAAGAGTTCAGAAAAGACTCAAATAATATTCATAGATAATCTGATCATAAACTCACAATTCATCGGATCCCAACAAGCACACCACAAAAAGTGATTACGTCGGATAGAACTCCAAGAACATCGAGTAGAACATTGTATTGAAGATCAAATAGAGAGAATAAGCCATCTAGCTACTAACTACGGACCCGTAGGTCTGTGGTAAACTACTCACGCATCATTGGAGGGGCAACAAGGTTGATGTAGTACCCCTCCATGGTTGATTCCCCCTTCGACAGAGTGCTAGAAAAGGCCCCAGATGGGATCTCGAGAACAGAAGCTTGTGGCGGCGAAAAAAGGGTTTCAGGTGGCTCTCTGTTGGTTTCCCGATTTTAGAGAATCTGTAGAGATGAAATTAGGTAAAAAAGCTAAACATGGCCCCCACAACACACCAGGGCACGCCTACCCTCCTTGGCGCGCCCTGCTACCTTGTGGGCACCTCCTTCGTCTTCTGGTCTTCTCCCGAACCTTCCAGTGTCTCGTTTGTCCAGAAAAAATTGTCAAAAAATTTCGTGGCATTTGGGCTTCATTTGGTATTAATATTCTGAAAAAACCAAAAAACAAGCAAAAAATAACAACTCACACTTGGCACTAAGTTAGTAGGTTAGTCCGAAAAAATGATATATAATTGCTTGTAAATGCATAAAACATCCAAGATACTATAATAGCATGCAATATGAAAAACTATAGATACATTGGATACGTATCAGGACACATGGAGCTACATATGGGGAAATGAATTCTACTTTTCAATCAAAGCATATAAGTTGTTAATTGGCCACAAGCAGCCCCTCCCAATTTTAACTGGATCTGGAAAAGCCCTTGCCAGCCTAAACGTAAGGTTTTTTTCTGGATGCTTCTCCATGATAGGGTAAATACAACAAACTTATTGAGAAGAAAGAGCTTTGAACTTGAGGCCTATAATTGTGCAGTCAACAGCTATCAATAGGAAGAAACTCTGTACCATCTGTTTTCGGGGTGCTCTTTTGCTGCCCAATGCTGGGAGTTCATTTGCCCCTCCAGAAATGCTAACTTATCTATTTTGGAGGCTTTTCAGGATTTGAAAGATAAACTCAGATATCCCTTCTTAATGGAGCTCATAATTCTAGATCAAGGGCCATTTGGATATCCAGAAACAACAAGATTTTTGAAAACATCACGCCTTCATTCCATGGCTGGAAATTCATTTATTTTGAAGAGCTCAAATTACTGAGATACAGGATGGAAAGCAAATATGCCACTCAATTTATTGCTTGGCTTGACAGCATGTTGTTACTTAGCTTAGTTTCTTTGTCTTTTTTTCCTTTTTCTTTCTTCTTCTTTTCTCTCTGTTTTTCTCCTTTTATTCTTTCTTTTTTGTAGTTTTTTTATTTTAGATTAGAGTAGTCTCTTTTCTTTTCGTTAGGGCTTAGCTCAAGCCCACATGTAATTTCTAAGACCTTTGTTCTTACTCATTGTTAATAAAAGTTGAACTGGGGTTTTACCCTATTGTTTATAGTCAAAAGCCTAAGTTTTTCCGGATTTCCTCAACACACCTCACCACGCATGCCACCAATCCTAGGAACACTTCAATCGATAGGCCAGGCGAAGTAAGATACCATCACTTTGACGGAGGAAGGGTGAATAAACAACGCCTCCAAGGAGGAGAGCGACGTCCACGGACGTCGTCGTTGTCGGTCTGACAAGGTCAAGCACGACATTCATTGGTGCCCCACCAGCCAACCCGAGAGAGCATCACTAGTAACTGACAACCACACACAATGCAACTTGACTAAAGAATACCTCTGGCAGCCTACCTGCAGGACACCGATCCCAGCAACCCCTTGGTCCTGGGATGACCTTGCACACCAAGTAG
Organism: Triticum aestivum; assembly: GCF_018294505.1. Classification (NCBI taxonomy): domain Eukaryota; kingdom Viridiplantae; phylum Streptophyta; class Magnoliopsida; order Poales; family Poaceae; genus Triticum; species Triticum aestivum. The sequence continues at coordinate 376,243,301 of NC_057796.1, read as the reverse complement.
TCTGTCGTCTAAAAGAGGCCAAGGTCACATCGAGCTACGTTATCAGCGACAAGAGGCCACTAGAGGAATCTTGGTATCGAGAAATCAGATGAACACCACCGAAGAAGATGTCGGGGACGGGAGGACGCTGCAATAGGGAGGAAGTCAGATTGCCTGGGGAGGATGGACTGTAAGCAATGCCACCGAGGAGGAAAACGACGTCCATAGACATCGTCGTCGCCAGTGGCGGCCAAGGCCTTGCGCTGCTTTCGCTGAACCATCCTACCTAGCCACTATAACATGACCACCATGTCGAGGACGAAAAATCCCCCGCCTCAGAAAACCACCGGTTTCTGTCAAGCCAACTGGCCAAAGCCGTCCCGGGCCCTAGGCCGGTGACAGAACCACGAACAGACGAGCGGACGTCGGCTGCCTTGACCCCTAGTCATAGTCGCCCGTCCGACACCCGACCCCATGCTATCGAGAACTGGGCAGCATGACCTCGAGCAGCAAGCCCATTACACAAGGCCGTCCGAGGCGGCTACCAACTCCCAGGTCGTGCCACTTCAGGAGGTAGGTGGCGGCCACAACCCCCTCGGTGCGACCCCTCACCTGGTCGGCGCACCTTACTTGACCCCGATCTGGGCTGGAGCAGGCTCCATCACGGCGAGTCCCACATGAGGAGGGGCAAAGCATCGACCCTCCTAGCCGTGTCTGCCCCCACTAGACTACCCCCGCTAGGCGAGACCCCCACCAGTACCACCGGCCGCACCGCACGCCGCAAATCAAGATCCAGATCAGGCCAACCCCAACCGAACCTCCGCCACCAGCGTCGCGGCGACGCATCATCGCCTCCCAGCCCAGCAGCCGTCGGATGGACATCCCCGCTGCCGGGAGCTCGTCGGACTTCGCGCCCCGCGCCGCCGAGCAGCTGACCGGCACCGCCACAATCATGAACAGGGGAGGGAAGTAGAGGCCACGTCGCCGCCCACATCCCACGGGCTTCATCCGGCGGACGCCGCCCGTGGCGACGAGGAGGAAAGGCAGCGGGAAGTGAGGAGCGCCGATGGCCGATCTAGGGCTCCCATGAGGCGCGCGCGGGGCGGCGCGTCACGGGGAGGAGGAGGGGGTTGACCCTCCCCGCCGACATGGCATATGGTTTTATGCAAAAATGCTACTCCCCCTGTTCACTTTTATAAGTCCTTGAAGACATTTTAGACAGTGTGCACAACAGTTCATTTTTAGTTGTTTGAAATGACTTACGAAAAGTGAATGGAGGAAGTAAAATTATTATTTTTGCTATCTAATGTTTGATTATGAAAATATGGAAGTTGAAAATAAACGACCGAGGGATAAATGTGTCAGCGCACTGGCCAAATGGATCAAATAGGTCGGCCGGTTGCACACATTGCAAACAAATTGGCATGAATATGAACGGACACAGGGCAAATTGATGACCAAAACGAATAAAAGGCAAATAATATAGCGTCAGAGTTGATACAAGAAACGAACAAAACAATGTTAAAAAAACCGAACGAAAACCGACAAACTCGCTTTTAATAATAGAGATTTCGGTCATGCGGTCTTTCAGACCGAAGACTCCTCCGTCGCGTCGGCTTCGCGCCGGCGCGCGGGAGGAGTCCACTCACTCAAAACGATAGTGTGTACGTTCCGATTCTTGCGCTTGGTTGCGGTTAAGGTACGGAGAGATCGGAGGAGAGCGCAGTATCTCTCCTTTTTCCTCTCAACGCCGCCCCTCGTGTTCGTCTAACAAACTCCCCGCATTTGCTCCGCCGCCCAGCCCCTCCCTCCCCTCCTCCAGTTCTGCCCCTCCCACTCCCTGCTCGCGCCCTTCCCCTCCCTCGCCGGATCAATCTCTTCTCCGGCAGACTGGACGGCGGGGTGCCACCCCCCAAATCTGCTCTGTTTCCAGGGGTTTGTGGAGGTTTTGCAACCCCTTGCCCCGTTTCTCCCTTTCGCGTGCTATTTGTTCCTTTTTCTCCGATTCGATCTTCTACTTCTCTGCGCAGGTTGTGGATTAAGCACGGATGGGGCCCTCAGGGCTCAATCCGCAGGCGAATCCTGCCATTAACCAAGAGAATTGGACCCCGGGCGTGTGGCCTGAGAGCGGCGCTCCAGGCCTTCCTGGCAACACGCCCTTGTTCCTGCAGGGCGATGCGGCGGCCACCATAGGCTGGCAAAATCTTGCTGGACCCGGGATCAGCCATGCCTCGGCGATGGTGAATGCTATGCGCGGGGGTGCCACTCCGATGAGTGGCGCTGCCCAACAAGATGCCGGGTCCTCCGTCCGGCCGCCCTGTAACCTGCCTGCAGGGTGCTGCACGCAGGTGCCGATAAGTATCGTGGTGTTCCATAGGAGGGCATCCAGGCCTGTGCCGCCACCACCTCATACGGCCACTCCAGTTCCTGCTCCGCTCGGTGTAGCACGAGGTGAGCGTTTCCTCTTCATGGCAGCATGACATCTTCCGAGGTTGTATGTTGGCTTCCTCGAATCTTTGGGCTGAATATGGAGACCTGACTGCAATTTTCTTCTTTCTGTATTTTCTCCACAGATTCTGAAGATGATGCTTCTATTCAGTTTGCTCGAAGAGATTTCCTGTCACTTGGAAGGGAGTCAGATGTTGCTGCCAATGATATGGCCATAGACCCTTCAACACTAGCAGTTCCAGTTAATTGCAGTTCTGAACATCCACCAATACAGCTTCAGCCAAATGGTGTAGATGCAGAAGTACCCACAACCGGGATTCAAGCTGATGACAGTCAACAATCGTCATCATCATCACCAGGTATCTCTGATAGCCACTGTAATTTACAATTGGCTATTCCTGCAAATACTGATGAATTGGCCTCACTGCTCGCTGAAGGTGTGACTGATCAGAACATGCAAACGTATCAGCAGACACCAGAAAAGCTCAAGACACAAAGTCAGCTGAATGATCACACAGTTTTATCAGCAGCAGCTGCATTCAAGGAAATTGAGGAGGCCCCTGCAAGAAAAGCGAAGCCTCGGAGGAAGAAACATAGAGCGAAGGTAATCCGTGAAGACAAGAAGATCAAGAAGCAAAAGTCTGCTGTTGCAACGCCAGAAGAAAAATCTAATCAGAAACTTCGCAAGCAAATCAAGAAGCAAAAGCCTGCTGTTACAACGCCAGAAGAAGAATCTAATCAGAAACTTAACAAGCAAATCAAGAAGCAAAAGCCTGCTGTTGCAACGCCAGAAGAAGGAACTAATCAGAAAGCCAAGAGAAGTTATGTCCGGAAGAAAAGAAATCTCAGCTCTCTGGAGAATTGCCCGGGACCTGTTAGCGACCAATCAGTCTCCAGGGGAGCAGAAGACGCTGTTAGAAGCAGAGCTGTATCAGTCCGAAGAAGGTTGCAGTTGGAATTTGGTGAACAAGGAGCACTGGGAGACCAATCATCAGCTGGCAACTCATGTCTCCACATTGAGGAGAAACTCATTCATGCTAAAAGTTCTTTCTGTTCAACTGCCACTGTATCAACTGCACAGGGTGCACATGGACTACATGTGGACATGGAAACTTCACCAGGAGGATTAGCTTTTGGCATGAGTCGCAAGATGAACAAACTGTTAGATGAGTACATACATTTGCCAGAGATGGGAACAAACTGTACACAAGAAGTTCCGCCTGAAACTTCTGGATGTTTTAGCAGGAAGCCAACAACAAAACAAGACAGTGCACGAAGAACTCATGGTCTTGATGCCACAAGGATCGGGGTTCCCGTAATGGAAGGGTATAACAAGGGCTTGGAGGCAAACGACTCTAGCAAAGCTGGTTTTGCTATGCATTGCTCAGCTATGTTTATACCTGAAACAGCATCCACAGAAAGTCAGACTAAGGTGTCGAGAGTGGAGAAAAAGAAACGTCAGCAGCGCAGAGAGAGTGAGTCCTCCCTAGCTGGCTCACGGGACTCGATCATCTTAAGGACTGCTGCTCAGATGCTAGCATTTTGTCAAGCTGGTGGGATAAAAAAGAAGCGAACGGTCCGAGTCCGCAGGAGTTCGTATGTTCCTATAATGAATATTGAGATGAATAGGTCACAAGTACTGCCACGGTTATCTCAGTCATGCCTGGAGGCCCTGTATGAAAGTCCTGGTTTTAATTTTTTTACCAAGAAACGTTCACGAAGGGTACGACGCCATTACCGAAGATCAGATGGATTTTTTCAGCCTCCAGAAAACAGAAAATTCTACCATGATGTTTATTCTGAAGCAACAGAAAAAAGCTCACAAAACTCACAATATAAGTCAACTCCATATATGGATTTCCTTCAAAGAGTTGCATCAGGGCTGAAATATCTTGATTTGAACACCGAGCCTGTGCATACAAATGAGATGTATCCATCTCTGACTACATCAGCTGTTGTCCCTTTTGGAGCAACAGGCAGCCAATCAAATTCTCTTGTACCATTTGGTAGTCAGATGATCTTTCCATATGAGATGCCATTGCATTTAGTCAAGAAGCAGCGCCCTCGAGCTAAAGTTGAATTGGATTTTGAGACAACAAGAGTTTGGAACCTCTTGATGGGGAAAGCAACTGATGTGCCTGTTGATGGGAATGATGTTGACAAAGAGAAATGGTGGCAACAAGAAAGAGAGGTTTTTCAGGGCCGTGCTAATTCATTTGTAGCACGCATGCGACTAATTCAAGGTACTTTGTTGGAGGCGTAAATTCATTAAGATTTCAAATCAATTTTAACATTCATGATATGCTGAATTCAGTTTTTCTTGAACATTCTTGTTACCCCTTTTTACCGCCTGGCACCTATCTCAAGGGTTTGCCAATGAAAGAGTTGGTCGATATAGTTACTGAAACATCCACATTAACTATTATCGGACATCCTAGTTTGAAAAACCTTTAATGCTGAAGTAACCCCTCTGCTCAGTGTGGTGGCTGGTGTTGCTATAAAAATCTTTTGAGATCATCTGTAGCAAGCGATCAGTAGTTCTCTACTGCAGCAACTTATAATAGGTAATGTTCAAAGTTTGCAATTTGAGAAGCTTGCGCTTTGCTTCCAAAAATCTGGATTTGGCTTTCATGAATGGTAAATGTGGAAACATTCATGTTCCATTAACACCGGTGGAAGAATATGATAGTAACCTTTAGGCTCGCCTTTGATCTCTGAATACGACAAATTGCAGTATATATGAAAGATGGGTGTGAAAATGTTAATTGTATTGTTTTTAAAATTTTAATTTCCATGAACCGATGGTTGAAATTTATAGCTTATGTTGACCCGCATGTTTATCAGGCGACAGGCACTTTTCTCCATGGAAAGGATCAGTAGTTGACTCCGTAGTAGGGGTTTTCCTCACTCAGAATGTAGCTGACCATCTTTCGAGGTATGATAGCCATAGTCAATACTCTTATACAATCTAAAATAAATGAACTACTCTTGTTTACGAACTCTGGTTATGGTTGCTAATTTTTCAGCTCTGCCTATATGGCCCTTGCTGCAAGTTTTCCTCCAGGGCCAGTTAATAGCAATTGTAAGGATGATATTATCAGTCAAGATTATGAAGAAATAATTAGCACGAGTGCAGTAGGAGGGATAAGCACATTTGACCTATTTGATAACGGTGCAAGACCAGATCTACAAGAGAACTTTGAGGAGCTGTCAACAAACAATGAGAACATACATGTAGAAACAAAGAACAATTCTAGTGCTTATGAGTTGACTAAAGGTGAAGATTATTCCTTCTACTCCAAAGAACCAAATGGAGATTTTTGCGACCAGCAAGAGACAGAAATAAACCCCAAAGCATCACAATTTCCAGATTTCTCCATAGAGTTAATAACATCAGAAAGAAGCTCACGAGCAATGCAGTTCCAGAAGGATATGTCATCTTCTCAAAGTGTTGCAGTTTCAGAAACTATTCTTCAATCTCGATTGTCTTCAAGTTCTGGGAAAAATTGTTCACCTAAAGATTCTGTTGGCAGCGGCGGTGGTTCAGCTTCTCAGCAGCTTGGAAGCAATTTTGATGGTGAAAATTCATTAGCAGGAAACGATGCCTCAACCAAGGAACTTGAATGCCAAAGAATCAAAACAACAGCAATAAATGATGATAGTGCAAGTCAGCATGGAATTCCCTCTACTTCCATTATGCATTATCCATTTATCTCAGTTGATCATCAACAACTAGATATGGCAAATGAATCATATGTTCTGCCTACATCTTCTAATAGTTCCTCTGGTTCTGCATCATTGCACTTAAAAAATGACAGAACTGAGAAGGAACTTCCTCTCTTGGTGCCATTTGATAATCATATAGCACAAATGAATTATAGCAAGACTGTTATCTCAACACTAAATGCTCCAAAAACAAGCACGGATCTTCCAGGTTAGCAAGCATCTCTTCCATCATTTTTATTGACATGCAGTTTTGTTAGTTGCTTAACAAAATGTTGATGCACATGCAGTCAAGTTGCACTATGACGAGCAGACTAGTTTTGAAGCATCAGATTTCCAGGAGTATGAATCACACTCTGTCACTGGTGGAACGGTAGCAGAAACAGCAAACAGGGTGGATGAATCTACTGTCGGAGGACCAGATAAAGCAGCAGAAGCAGCTAGTCCAAAGAAAACAAGAACCACAAGAAAAAAAAATACTGAAAACTTCGACTGGGACAAATTTCGGAGACAGGCCTGTGCTGATGGCCACATGAAAGAAAGGAAGTCTGAAAGAAGAGACTCTGTTGATTGGGAAGCAGTACGATGTGCAGATGTACAAAGAATTTCTCAGGCCATCCGGGAACGAGGAATGAATAATGTTTTGTCAGAACGAATCCAGGTACAAACTGAATAGTGGGATTTAATAAGTTCTGTTTGCACTGCTTGATTTTGTTTTCAAAGTTACATATGTTCTCTTTCTGGGAAGGCGACTGTAACCTTACGGTTTAATAGTACATAGTAACTAGGAGCCAATGATTTACTAGTTTTGTATGTACTGTTTGATGTTTTGTTGAAATAGCAGACGCTGGATTAAATTCTTCTGTAGCACTGAGATATCTAATGCCTCCAGTTATGCTCACACTAATTGCTGTTTTCAGGAATTCCTGAATCGCTTGGTCAGGGATCATGGAAGCATTGATCTTGAATGGTTAAGAGATATCCCCCCTGACTCAGCAAAGTAAGATACTCAGTATATCACTTTACCTTCTGCTGGTGACATTTTCTAGTGTTTGAAATGAGAAGTTAACTATAACCTAGTGTGAAGGAATGAGATGGATCAAGACGCCCAACAAGTTGGATGTTGCATTTAATATCTAAAAACTGAGCACTATGTGCTGAACTGCTAATGTACAAGTTATGTGAATGGAACAAAAAGGTTGTAAAATGTGATGCAGTTGACTAAAGTAGTGAATGATTTGTCTAGTTTTAGGAAAATGAGCCCCATGCAGTATGAGAAGTTTTTCTGCTAAAAAAACGATCTGGTGTACTTTTCAGGGACTACTTGCTTAGCATACGTGGACTGGGGCTCAAAAGTGTTGAATGTGTTCGTCTACTGACATTACATCATCTCGCTTTCCCTGTAAGTTGCTATTGGAGTAGTTTTAATTCATCTGCAATCAATTTCATATTTACCCAACAATGCTTTGACCACTTTAGGTTGACACCAATGTTGGCCGCATATGTGTAAGACTGGGATGGGTGCCTATTCAACCCCTTCCAGAATCTCTGCAGCTACATCTCCTCGAGCTGTAAGGGTCCTCCATTGTCTAAACATTTATTTCATCTTGTATCTTCAGTTAATATTTGTTTATGTCGATTTCTTGTCAAAGATATCCTGTCTTGGAGACTATACAGAAGTACCTTTGGCCTCGTCTGTGTAAACTTGATCAAAAAACACTGTGAGTATATTAATATCAGTTTAATTACGTACTTGTTTTTACTGGTAAATGATATGTTATTCTTTCCATGTAAATTGCAATTTTTGTAAATCATGTACTCATAATAACTAAAGTAGTTAACAGATTTAACAATTTTCACAGGTATGAGCTGCATTATCATATGATTACTTTTGGAAAGGTACTTTATTAGGATCTGCAGATGAATTTGTTCTCTTTTGGAACTAGTAGACAAATATTCCCTAGAAAGGGTAATAAGTATTTTTTTTCCAATCATCGCAGGTGTTCTGTACAAAAAACAAGCCAAATTGCAATGCTTGTCCAATGAGAAGCGAATGCAGGCATTTCGCAAGTGCCTTCGCAAGGTATTATCACAGTTTTTACTCTTTAAGAAATAGTAACCTACATTCAATGAGCAAAAAACAAGAATCTTAAGAAGCAACCAGGAGACTTGAAAAAAATTAGCACTGATTGGACTTGCATAATTGATTCTTGCACCAATTGCCTTCTGTTGGTTTAGATTTGTGAGATACATTAGTTCCATTCAGAGTATAACATGCTACTAATCAGATGGTTTTGTTAGTTTCGATACAAACATCATATTTCTTATCTTTTGTGCAACCAAAACTTATGTGACACCTATCTCGGACTCTTGGTCTTAACTGGGAGCTCTTACTTCTGCGTACTTATTGATTTGTGGATTTCTTATCCTTCTGAATCTTCTTCTGTTTTCCTGATTCCTTTTAATGAAGTGCACGGCTTGCACTTCCTGCACCTCAGGAGAAAAGTTTGGTGATGTCGAGCAATCAATTCAGTTTCCAGAGTGGTGGCATGCCAACTCCATACTCAACTGTGCTTCCTCAGCTTGAGGGAAGTGCCCAGGGACAGGATTTTTGCACTAACAATTCAGAGCCAATTATTGAGGAGCCAGCAAGTCCAGCACGGGAAGAATGTCCAGAAACTCTTGAAAATGATATTGAAGATTACGATCCAGATACTGGTGAAATCCCACTAATTAAGCTTAACTTGCAAGCTTTTGCTCAGAACTTGGAAAACTGCATTAAAGAAAGCAATATGGATCTCGGGTCTGATGATATCGCGAAAGCACTTGTTGCTGTTAGCACTGGATCAGCTTCAATTCCTGTCCCTAAACTAAAGAACGTGCGCAGGCTTCGGACAGAACACTATGTGTAAGCAGTGATCTGATTTTGCTTTGGCTTAAACTTGCATGACTTTACACTTACTATATAGCTACTGTTTTCCAATGTAAATAATATTATTTATCTAGAAAATGCTCAGTTCTTTGATTTCCATCACTGAAGTTAGATTTTCCCTGCAGTTACGAAATTCCAGATTCACACTCCCTTGTGCAGCAGGTTAGATACTGTCACTTTCATTTAAGCTTTTGAAAACATTGTTCCTGACCCAGAAAATGATTTACAGCTAGGACTTGATCAACGGGAAACTGGCGATCCAAGCCCTTACCTATTGACCATATGGATGCAAGGCAAGCTTATTTTATTTGAGAATGCATGACTGCACATGTAATTTGACTGCACTTCTAAGTTGATCTTAAGTGGATATTGTGGCTCAATGCAGATGACATAAATGAAATGACCAAGGCCCCCAAACCATGTTCTGACTCTCCGATGGAAGATGGATTTTGTAATAATGAGAAGTGTCAATATTGTGTGCTTGAGCGGGAAAACCAATCTAGATATGTCAGAGCCACCATTCTGGTAAAGCAATAAATTACCTGGCAATCTTGAATACCGTTTACAGTAGAGATGTTAGTTTATGTGACGTGAGCAAAGCCATCCTAGAAGTGGAAGGCTACATATAAATTTCCTGAATTGTTGAATTGGCATAATAAAATAGAACAACAGAGTTGTTAGTCAATCTCTTAACTCATAATGCATTTTAAATTCAAGGAAAAGTTGAAGGTTAACATGGTGTGTTTAATTTATATCTTTGCTCAAATACATATTTGTGCTGTATCTAGCCTGTGTTTGTTGCATGATAATAATCTATAATCTTTGCTCAAAAGAAGAACATCCGTGTATGTTTTGACCTTCTGGGCCAGTCCAGGTGTACTAAAAATATATTGGTGAGCTACATAATAACATAATACACACTAACATTTTAAGACATATGAATAACTCATTGCTGGTCGATCAAATGCACTTCTGTTCTTTATATTTAACTTTTATTTATTGCATGAGAATAATCTATAGTACTGGCGCTGAAAAAGGGTTGCATAAATGTGAGTTTCTTAATCTATGCAAAAGAATATTATTAGTGAGCTACTCCCTCCGTCCCAAAATATAAGAACGTTTTTCATACTACTACACTAGTATGAAAAACGTTCTTATATTTTGGGACAGAGGGAGTACTAAATACTCAAGGTTTATTAATAATATAATAATTCATTGTTGTCTGCAAAATTGCATGTGCTTCTCCAGTCTACTAATGACGAGTTACTGGAACATTAACAGGTTCCGTGTCGAACAGCTACGAAGGGTAGTTTCCCACTGAACGGCACTTATTTTCAAGTTAATGAGGTATGTCATAGACCCACATATTTCTTTTTCCTCATGAATAGGGTAGAGATAAGCTGCAAGCCATGGGCTCCCCTCTCTACAGAGTTGATTTTCAATGTTTTTGTGAATTTACAGGTATTTGCAGACCACAAATCTAGCTACGATCCAATATACGTTGCAAGGGAGCAGTTATGGAAGTTGGAAAGACGAATGGTCTACTTTGGAACTTCAGTGCCTCCATATTCAAAGGTTGTGACTAACATACATCACCAATTTAGACAAATTATCTGTAATTACCAACAGCTCTTATTTTCCTTCTGCAGGTCTAACAACTGAAGAAATACAGCAGTGCTTCTGGAAAGGTAAGAACAATACGTTTCAGTTAGGTTGCCAGTGCATTTTACCATGGGGGAAAATCTTGCTGCCTTTTGTTGTTCATCAATTTGCAAAATGCAGATCACATGATATAACCATTGTTTTATGAGTAAGGATATACATTATGCTTGAACAGACATGCCCCATGTACCGTATGCTGAGAACTGCTAGATCATCAGTATGAAACACAACACTGAACTAACTAAGTGGAATTTATCTTTGAAATGCACCAACTGTGGAGTAAAGCAATTTCCAGGCTCAAGTTAAAAATAGCGAATTCTCTCCAAACAACCAAGGCAGACATGATGCTTCCGTCCATGGCTAGAGTTCCTCCGGCGGCGGCGAGACAGAGGGAGGCGAGGTAGAAGCGGCGGCGGCTAGGGTTTGGGACACCTACCGAGCCGCCCAGGGAGGACACAATGGCGGGGTCCTGTCAAAGTGTTTTCCCCCAGCAGTAACCTGTGTCTACCAATCCAATCTAACCGTTTTTTTCCTACCAATCCATCTTAGTAAAAAAAACATAGATCTTATTTTCCTAACTAAATGATAAACTTCCTAATGAAGAGATCGTTGGGATCCTCTTCGTACATAACAATATTGTGCACAATTTCAGTAGGATTTTCAGCACCATTTCTGCTTACTTCCAACAAAACTTGCACACCAAAAACATCTTCCAGCGAAATTACAGCAATAATTCTGAATAATTCAAGCAGCAATGCAGTACTAGTAGGAACATCATGTAAATACGTGCTACAAACTAGTCCAGCTCCTCTTTTTCTTGCCAAATCATCTATCTAAAAAGAATTAATTTAGAAGTTCAAGTAGTATAAAAAAGGCGCAGCAATACTCCACTTATCCTCTTGGTTGGTTATCCTCTTGATTTCTTTTTGCATTTTCCTTTTTCTTATATGGACCTCATCGTTTTTGCATTTACAAAGGATTGTTCTGTTGCTTGTGAACTTATTCGGGTCGTAAAGGATGATCTTTCTCCGTAATCTATCTGGAGTTTCCCTGACAAGAGAGTGTGATGCTGTGATGCAGGATTTGTCTGTGTGCGGGGATTCGAGAGGGAAACCGGGGCACCAAGGCCTCTATGCCAGCATCTGCACGTCGCGGCAAGCAAAGTGCCCAGATCGCGCAACGCGGCAGCAGCAGCTGGGCGGAACTCGGATTCAGCAAAGGCATCGGCTCCATGAGTATCATCACATCGGCTGTCGACCTGTGCATGGGTACGCTAGTGTTGGTTCCTGCGGGGCCACAGCCGTTCTTGTAGGAAATAAACCGCTGCGCAAGAGAATTATCATCCAGTTGTTGGTCTGAGTGTAGACGTTTGCTGTACTTCTGAGCACTATTGTACCTTGAATTTACTTTCCGGCCAATTTATCCACTTGCAAAGAGGCCTTTGTTATGTACCGGCATCTTGTTGTATATACACCATGGTTCCTGTGAAAAACTTGTCTTGCCAGACGACCTTACGTATGTACGGGCAACTTATTTTCATGTACCATTATTTCTTCAGTAACTGGCAGTCTTGTGGAGGTATAAAGTGTGTCATATAATCCCAAACTCCGGTGGCAGCGTGGCGATCCATGAAGCCGCAATGTAGAAATATGTTTGCCAAGTTCTCTAAGGCGAGAAAGATCAGCATCGAGATTATTCATACCAGCGAAAAATTGCCAAAGTTGTGTAAGGTGAGAGAGATGGATTTGGAGATTATTCTTACTAGCAAAGCCATATCAACAATTAATGCCAAATGATCATGCATGGTCATTCTTGGATTGGGAGGTTGTAGAAGGAAGCCAGCTGTATGCCTGAAGACAAATAAGTTTGCCAAGTTATCTGAGTTTAGAAAGATGAATTTCGAGATTAGTCTCGCCAGCAAAGCCACATCAATAATGGCGAATAATCAACACCCGTCATGCATGGTGGTGGTTGTTGGATTGGGACGCTGAAGAAGCAAGGCAATTGGATGCCTGAATGGACAAATATGTTTGCCAAGTCGTCTGAGTTGAGAAGGATCAGTTCCGAGATTAGTCTCACTGGCCAAGCCATGGCAAATAATCAAGATTCGTCATGCAGGGTCATTCTTGGGTTAGGAGGTGGAGACTGAAGAATGAAAGGCAATTGAAACAAGGGAGCCGAAGTTGGAGAGCAGAAGCTTGATAAAACAGTGTCCCGCATAATCGGCGGGTGGTTGCGAACCCTCCTTGAAATCCTCACATGGAGGCCTATGGGCGGGCGGTTGCTTTACTACTACTTAAAATCCTTCCTCCTCCATGGAGAGTCTATATACATGAGTGTTGCTATACTTAAATCTCCCATATGAGTCCTATACATAGTGGGACTGCTTACTACTTAAAATCCTCCTCCATAGAGGTCCATATACATGAGTGGGAGTTCTTACTACTTTCTCCTTTTTACTGAGTGGAGCCATGGAGGTGTACACATGGTGGGTGGTTACTTACTATTTCAAATCCTCCATGGAGGTCTATGGGCCGGCACGATTAAACAGCCTCGCGCAATATGCATGCCTGTTCCAGTCCACAAATTCGCGGTGCAGCTGCAGCGTTTTCTCTTCTCTCTCTCTCTTTTTCTTCTGCGAAGAGAAAACGCTCCCTTCTTGTGGCTTCCTGTATATATAGGAGATGGTACACCGTGACTTGATCAACAAACTTGCACCGTGTGACCAGAACAACTGAGACAGACAGAGAGGTGCGTCCACCATGGCTCTCCATCGCCTCACCAAGCTGATGGTGTGCTTGCTCGCAACCACGGCACTCTTGCTTGCCGGCGGCGCGGCAGGCAAGGCTGGCCCGCCAGCTGGCGGCCACGGCACCGGAGCCCTGCCACCGCTACCTCCCGCGGCAGCTCCTCTGCGGCGGGCTCGTGGCGCCGTCGCCTCGTCCTTCCAGAAGTCCAAGGCCAAGAAATCCAGGGCGCCGGAGCACGCCCACCGCTGCCTCCGGCCGGAGCTCCTCTGCCGCGCTCCCGTGGCACTGGAGCCCTGCCACCGCTACCTCCCGCTGCAGCTCCTCTGCGGCGAGCCCATGGCGCCGTCGCCCTCGTCCTTCCAGAAGTCCAAGGCCAAGAAATCCAGGGCGCCGGAGCACGCCCACCGCTGCCTCCGGCCGAAGCTCCTCTGCCGCGCTCCCGTGGCACTGGAGCCCTGCCACCGCTACCTCCCGCTGCAGCTCCTCTGCGGCGCGCCCGTGGCGGCGTCCTGCCACCGCTACCTCCCGCCGGCGTGGAGACGATCACGACGCTGCAGTCCGACCCGTCGCCGGCGATGAAGCTCACTTACCAAGTCACCAAGACGAAGAACATGAAGTTCCAGAAAAGCCTTTACCGGATGCTGGCGTCCAGCGGGAGGGAGGTGGAAAACGTTCCCGAGCTGGCTCCCTAGACGGGCGACAAGAAGCAGCCGCCGTTGTGGTCTTGTGGATCCTGATCACCATCGAAGGCAAGACGCCGAAGGAGGCGGTAGTTCTCGCTGTGCGGACCGACAATGTGTACATTGTCGGTTTCAAGAATGCGGCTGGAGTCTGGTACGCCTTCCCCAAGTACAAAGACCTGATCAAAGGTTCGACGCCGCTCCCCAAGGCGCAGGACTACGGCAGCCTCGTCGGGGGCCATGAGAAGCTTAAGGACCTCGACAGCGACAGCGACGCCGTCGCGCAAGACGTTCGGTTCCTGTCGACGTTCACGCCCCCGCCCCGGCCCAACCCGACATACGAAGCCACGCTCGGCACCAGCCTGGCCAGGCTGTGCCTCGTGGTCGCCGAGGCGGCGAGGTTCAACACGATCAATGCCACGGTGGTGGCGGCGATGGATGAGAAAGGCCCGAGCCGGATCACCCTACAGCAGACGAAACTCATCGTCGTTTGGGGCGTGACGTCCAAGGCGCTGCTTGATTGGAAGAAGGAACAAGTATGGCAGCCGGAAAGAAAGGCGGACGTAGAAAAAGAGGGCATCCACGGCGCACAAGATGCCGTTAGCGCGCTCAAGGTTATCCTTATGCCCATTGGGTACAAACGGGAGGCTGAGGAAGATTAAGCAGCTTGAGAAGGTTGAGAAGGCTGAGACAAAGAAGGTGAATGCCGAGTTAGAAAAGAAGAGCCCCCAAACACAGAGAATTGTTGGGCTTAATTATTATGTACTCACCTAGTAGTAGTATAATGTATGTGCATGCATGCACCCATAAATAAACAAAGGCAAGTGTTAATTGGCCAATGTGGAAAAACTTGGTTGTTTATGATGCCTCTTTATGCTTGAGCACTGCGAAATTTCATAGTACTAGCTACTATATATTATCAAAAAATGTTTTCACCCTGTTATATATATATATATATATATATATATATATATATATATATATATATATATATATAATACAACGATCATCAATCATCCGATACAAACGCACGCCATCACAACACACGCACACACTCAGAGGATACATAGGCGCTGAGCACAACAACATCACTCCTAGCACAACCACGGCGAAGAGATGAAGCCGCAATACGACGAACATAATTTGTTCCAAGGTCATAGTGTATTTGACAAAAAAAAATCTACCTGTGCCTTTTGCAGTTCTCTGAATGAATGATTCTCTTATGCCATCTGTCATTGCATACCCCCAGAAAAGTTCTCCTATAAGTCAAGCCAACCGAGATACAACGAATGCGGAATTGAACATTCTAACCCTTATTCACTTGAGGTTGATTATGTAAAATCATGTACAGAACTGTACATATGTTGCATTTTTCGAACGTCGTATCTACAGCATATCACTTTTGCAGCATTGCTGGACTACATGATAGTAGTTTAGCATCTCTCCTAGTACTGCAACTAATGATAGTAAAAGTCCCAAATTTACAGGATAGCAGCTACCAATAATCTTGCATTTATCATGAAGCAAACGAACTCAGCTATAGAGGCACAAAAACAGTAACCTCGTGTAGCCCCGGGACTCTGGAGTGGACGTTGTTGGAGGTGTGCTCTGCCAGCTCCGCGTACCAAGTCTTCTTCGCTGGCTTGGAGCGATTTCCGTGCGGGGCGCTTTGGAAGCCTTGCGCTCGGATGTAAGTTGCACTTCTGGCTAGCAATGCGGCGACGGATCTGGACTGCTGATTGACGTTTGAGGCATGGCTTGCAGTCGCACGTCACCTGTCCATTATGTGACCCGATGAGACAACTGATTGTCCGAAGGCAAAGAGGAAGGGATTTGACTCCATAGCTCTTCTCACTGCGTGGATGCTCTAGAAGGAGCGTAATGGCCGCGTCTATCAACGATCGGCGGTCGTTGTTCATGAGCTTTGCAGGCGGATAGGTGGCGAGAATGAGCTTTGGAAGCTCTCCGGTGGAAAAAGGGTTGTTGACATTTGGAGAGATGGATCTATCTGTGCGTAGGGAGTTGTGTGTTCGACCGGCATGTTTGGGTTGCTCACCTATTTGCTACCATGGAAGCTCTGTAACCGCGGCAAGGCGCGGAAACCTCTGTTTTTTCTGTTCCCCTCTTCTAATACATCGACGCGCAAAGGTTTTGCGCGTTCGCAAAAAAAAAGAGATATATCTCCGAAGTCTTTGTGAATATGTTCTTCTCTTTGTGATTTTCTCGTTCTCTTTCCTTCAGTCATGGGTTTGTTTTTCATTCTCTTTATTCGGTCCTTATCTTTTTCTCATTCTCTTTGCTGAAGCATTTTGCATTTGCTTCATTTTGTTACATACTGCATTCTCTTCTTGTGTTCTTGTCTCTCTTCTTTTCTCATTCTCAATAGTTCCGCATACCATATTTCTCATGGTTAGGGTAAGACAATAGTTTTTTGTGTAATTTTTATGTTCTTTTGGATGCATATCCATACAAAGGGTTACCACTACATATAAGCATTTGATGAGGAAGGAAAAGTGAACAAAGCAAGTTACAAATCTTTTTCTCATTCTCTTTATTGAAGCATTTTGCATTTGCCTCATCTTGTCACATACTGCATTCTCTTCTTGTGTTTTTGTCTCTTTTCTTTTCTCATTCTCAGTAGTTCCGCATGCCATATTTCTCATGGTTAGGGTAAGCCAATAGCTTTGCATGTAACTTTTATGTTCCTTTTAATGCATATTCATACAAAAATCATTTGAAGAGAAATTTAATTGTTACCAAAATGAAAACCTATCCAGTGTTTTTTTTGACGGGAAAAACCTATCCAGTGTTCATTACCATAAAGTCCCAATAACTATGTACCCTGCACTTTTAGAGAAAATGGTTGTGATGTTTTATGCATGCTAATGGGCCTAAGCATGTAGGCTTTCACTACTGGAATCTGGCAATTTGCCGTCTGCCAGCTGACGGCAAAGAGCCTCTTTGCCATCCGCTTTCACAAAGCGGACGGCAAAGAAAGTGCAGATGGCAAAAGGCTATTTGCCGTCAGCTGCTTCTTTGCCGTCAACCAGCTGACGGCAAAGAGCTAGACGGCAGACGACAAAGAGCCAGGTGGGCCCCACAGGGCACGGCGTGGCTAGGTCAGATTCTTTGCCGTCTGCCAGCGGACGACAAAGAGGAGACGTGGGCCAGCCCTAAACGGCCACCCTCAGACGGCAAAGAAGGCCCACTTAACGGGCCGAGCCGTCTCCCCTCTCTCTCTTTCTCTCTCTCCCTCACGCGCGCCCGCCTCTCTCCTCTCCCGCCGCTGCCGCTGTCGCCGCCGCCAGCCACTCTCCCTCACGCGCGCCCGCCTCTCTCCTCTCCCGCCGCTGCCGCTGTCGCCGCCGCCAGCCAGCCCCGCCCCCGGACCCAGCCCCCGCCGCCGGCCAGCCCTCCCCCCGCGAACAGCAACCCCGCCACGCCCCGTCGCTCCGCCGCGCCCCGTCGCCGGAGAGGCCTGCGCCGGGCCGCCCCGGTGCCGGACCCCTCCCCGCGGCCCTGCACCGCCCCGCCCCGCTGCCGCCCTCCTCCCCGCGGCCCCTGCGCCGCCCCGCCCCACCGGCCGACCTCGCCCTCCACCGGCGATCCCCTGCAGGTTTGTTCTCCCCCTTTTTTTAGTTTAGTTTTTTAGTTTCTTTTAGTTTAGTTTCTGTTTTAGTTTTAGTTTAGTTTTAGTTTAGTTTTATTTCCAGTTTAGTTTTAGTTTATTTTAGATTAGTTTTAGTTTTAGTTTAGAAGAAGAGGAGGAGTAGAAGGAGGAGGAGGAGGGAGGAAGAGGAGGAGGGAGAAGAAGAAAGAAGAAGAAGAATAAGAAGAAGAAAGAAAGAAAGAAAGAAAGAAAGAGGAGAGAGAAGAAGAAGAAGAAATAGGAGAGAGGAGAAGAAGAAGAGAAGAAGAAAATGAAAAAAGAGGGCGCCCGGGGACGAGCGGGTTAGGGGTTCCTTGGTGTCGATGGAACCCTAAATAGCAAGTATCGTCGGTGCGAGATACATGTGGAAGAAGAAGAAGAAGAAGAAGAAGAAGAAGAAGAAGAAGAAGAAGAAGAAGAAGAAAGAGGAGAGGAGGAGAAGAAGAAGAGAAGAAGAAAAGGAAAAAAGAGGGCGCCCGGGGACGAGCGGGTTAGGGGTTCCTCGGTGTCGATGGAACCCTAAATAGCAAGTATCGTCGGTGCGAGATACATGTGGAAGAAGAAGAAGAAGAAGAAGAAGAAGAAGAAGAAGAAGAAGAAAGAGGAGAGGAGGAGAAGAAGAAGAGAAGAAGAAAAGGAAAAAAGAGGGCGCCCGGGGACGAGCGGGTTAGGGGTTCCTCGGTGTCGATGGAACCCTAAATAGCAAGTATCGTCGGTGCGAGATACCTGTGGCCGTCGGTGTCGAACACTACATCC
Source organism: Triticum aestivum (assembly GCF_018294505.1). Classification (NCBI taxonomy): domain Eukaryota; kingdom Viridiplantae; phylum Streptophyta; class Magnoliopsida; order Poales; family Poaceae; genus Triticum; species Triticum aestivum. Next base: position 376,224,722 of record NC_057796.1, on the reverse strand, counting down.
ATGTCCCACAAGTGACGCTGACGTCCGGCGTCCCAAAGCAACTGTTCTCGGCGTCGATGGCGGTTGAACACCATCGCAAATTTGCCTGGCAGCCTCTGCGATGACGATTAAAAGGCAAGTGTTGAAACTTGAAACACCCAAACTGACTCAAGTCGGTTTGGTTGTTTGAAATATCAAAACTTGGCTTTAATCCTCATCGCAGAGGTTGCTAGACAAATTCGCGATGGTGTTCGACCGTCATCGGCCACCAGAACTATTGTTGCGGGACGCCGGGCGCCGGCTTCACTTGTGGAATGTGGATCTAGTGTTCAACGCCGAGCGCCACATGTATCTCGCACCGATGATACTTGCTATTTAGGGTTCCATCGACGCCAAGGACCCCCTAACCCGCTCGTCCTATTGTCAATATTTAGTTAGGTCAACGGAAGAAACAAAATTGCTATGTTACTCATTTTTGGATTTAAATGTGCAGTTATTTCGTCGCTGCGAGGGTCTAGTGTTCGACGAGCTCCGCCCCTGCGTTCGTTGGTGAGCACAAATGACATCTCCTCCTCCCCCCTTCATTTGCTCTGTTCCGGTCTTCGTGCCAATGAAACTTGCTAGCTATAGGTGTCAATCATTAGTATGCGTAACCACCATGCGTCTCCCGTTTGAAAGGGTTACATCTATAAATATGCATGCATTTGCATATTTATAATCGTGATTCTTTTGAATTGTCCAATGTTATCCATGGACAGCCCGAGTATGTGTAGATTGGGTTCGTTTTCCCATATGCTCTGCTCCGGATCCGATGCAGAATTTCGTCAGTGCCTCCCCGTTGTTCTCTGGGTACACATCCTCTCTGCTTATTGCCGAGACGTGTATCAGGAGAACATCGGGGAGGTGCTGCCGAAATTTTGCGTCGGATCCAGAGCAGAGCATGGGAAAAAGAACCCAATCTACACATACTCGGGTGGGATTAGGACCTATCTTTACCTATTAGCGTGTAGGTTGCATGGACGTAATAAAACTGACAAACTCCATTAACTGATGGATATGGTTTGCTTAATTATGTATATATTTCTTGTGTGTCCAGTAGGAAGTCAATAAGAGTGATCGTGCATGGATGTACACCGGTTACACTAGTCAAAAAGTTTGGACCGAGGAATGGTTAACAAAAACCAAGGGGTTTGTTAGAGCAGCATTTGCAAATGGCCAGGAATTAAGCTGGTGCCCCTGTGCCCGTTGCGACAACTATAAAAAGAGGGACGAGCTTTAAATGAGTAAAGACCTGCAGAAGTTGCGTTTTACGCCTACACGGTCTGGACATTACATAGTGAGTTTGCCCAACATGCCAGAGCCGAGGTGGTTCGTCGTCGCACCGACGAGCATGGTACCGGGATCGCAGACATGGTGCAAGACTTTGACGATGCTCGGGACTCGGACGAGGAGATGGAGGAATCTGCAAAGGCCTTCACTGAAATGTTGGAGTCCTCAAAACGTCCTCTCCACGAGCACACTGAGCTTTGTCAGCTGGATGCCATCTCACAAATAATGGCTTTGAATGCTCAATTTAACTTGGGCAAAGAATGGTACGACGCGATGATGACAGTATTCGGACGATTTCTACCCAAAGGCCATGTGCTACCTCCAAACCTGTACCAGTCAGACAAAATCCTCCGTGCTCTTAAGATGCCCTATGAGAAGATATATGCCTGTGAGAAAGGATGTGTCTTATTTAGGCTTCAATATGAGGACTTGAACTATTGTCCCATTTGCAATTCTTCCAGGTATGTTGTGGTAGACAATGGTATGGGTGAGAAGACGCAGACCAAAATACCCGTTAATGTTCTTCGGTATATGCCAATCGTACCAAGACTTCAACGTCTTTTCATGGTCGAAGATACGGCCAGACAGATGACATGGCACAAAACGGGCAAAAGAACCGAACTAGATGCAGATGGGAATGTGATGATGGTGCACACATCGGATGGTGAAGCGTGGAAGCGCTTCGATGCATTACATAAGGAAAAAAGGCAGATCCAAGGCATCCTCGAGTCGCCGTCAGCATAGATGGGTTCAGTGCGTTTGGTCAGATGGCAGCCCCATACAGCTGTTGGCCCGTGTTTGTCATTCCACTCAATCTCCCCCCCCCCCGGGCAGATTATGCAAAGAAAGAACATTTTCCTGACGTTGATAATTCCAGGGCCCAACTATCCGGGGAAGAATATGAATGTGTACATGCAGCCGCTTAAGGACGAATTGCAAGAAGCTTGGGATAATGGGTTCAAGACATACGACGCCTTTAGCAAAGAGAACTTCATAATGCGTGCCTGGTACATGTACTCGACGCATGACTTGCCGGCGTATGCGCTATTCATTGGCTGGTGTGTGCATGGAAGGTTCCCGGGCCCCACATTCAAGGGAGCTCTTGAGTTTCGTTCGCTGATGGCAGGGCACAAGTATAGTTGCTTCGACTTGCACAGACCGTTTCTACATCCTCGCCATAAGTTCAGGAAAGACAAGAAGAACTTCATCAAAGATAGAGTTGTCAAACACTCTGCACCACCTGCGTTGATAGGCCAACATACACTAGATCAGTTAAACGCTCTCGAGCCAGATCCAGAGCGTCCAGGGTATTTCAAGGGGTATAATAAGAACACGCCTGGACTCACAAGACATGCTTCTGGGATCTGCCTTACTTCAAAGACCGCCTTTGCCCACACAACATCGACGTGATGCACACTGAAAAGAATATCGCCGAAGCCATTTTTGGTACATTGTTCGGCATAGAGGGGAAATCAAAGGATAATACTAAGGCTAGAGTCGATCAAGAGGAGCTATCTTATAGACCATTACAAAATATGAAAGAACCGAAAGGAAAGGGGAACTGGACGAAGCGAAAGGCATGGTTCAATCTTGGAAGGCCAGCTATGAAGGAAATTATTTTGTGGGTGAAAATGCAGTTGATGTTCCCCGATGGGTATGCAGCAAATCTAAAGAGGGGAGCGAGTCTTCAAAAATTGAAAATATTTGGTCTAAAAAGTCATGATTGGCACATATGGATTGAGCGGATAATGCCGGTGATGTTGCGTGGCTTCATCCCTGAGGATGAATGGCTGGTACTGGCAGAGCTGAGCTATTTCTTCCGTGTTATTTGTGCGAAAGAACTATCACCTGGCCTCCTACAAGAAATGGAACAGTTGGCGCCGGAGTTGATCTGCAAGTTAGAGATGATCTTTCCGCCAAGCTTCTTTAATCCAATGCAACACTTGATTTTGCATCTCCTGACCGAGGCACGATTGGGGGGGGGGGGCGTGCAAAATCGTTGGTGCTACTCAACTGAGCAGAAGACGCTTCGAGCAAAATGTAAAAATAAACGTAGAATAGAAGCATCGATGGCCGAGGCATTCATCACTGAGGAGGCGGCAAACTTCGTGACAGCACACTACGAAGCCAAAAATCGTCATTTGCATAATCCGAAGCCTCAGTACAATGCTGACGACCCTAAAAAGGGTCAATCCAACCTCAGCCTATTCAAAGGGAATCTCGCACCAGCCAGTGGTTGGAAACCAGTATCGTTGGATGTTGAAGAATGGTGGACCATTTCGCTGTATCTCTTCAACAACCTAACAGAAGTGCGGCCGTACATCGAGTAAGATCTCGGTACATTGTTTCGCAACTTCTAATTCCTTTGAACCGCTCTTATTCCTGGATATTTGATGCAGTCGATACGTCGCCATATTCTCGTATGGAGCAGTGATCCAAAAGGATTCCGTCGAAGAGTATGAGCTTCTGGCAAAGCAAGGAGCCGAATATCCCGGTTTCATCTCTTGGTTCAAAAAAACGATAATTTCCATTAGACCCTTTCATTTCTTTGGCTAATTTGCGACTAATGCAACAATCCTTTCATATTAAACTTGTAGGCTAATTCAGAGATTATGGATGCCGAATTGAGACAAGTAGCTAATGGTTTTGACTATAAGGTCTGTTCATTTGACAAATACGACATCAACGGGTATCGCTTTCGTACCTATGGCAAAGAGCTATCTATGGCCGACCAAAAGTATACAAATTGTTGTGTCTCTGCTATCGGTGAAGGAGGTATCGAGTATTATGGAAGAGTTGAAGCAATTTATGAACTTCAATTCTATGGTGAAAACCCACCAAACGTCGTACTCTTCAGATGTTATTGGTTCCAGCCGAGGGAGACTAGAAGGACTCATGAACATATAGGGCTAGTCGAAATCAAATAAAGCACCCATTTTGGATGTTCCCGATGTCTATATTACGGCTCAACAGGCAACCCAAGTTTTCTATCTACCGTGGGCCTGTCAAAGTGATCCAAATCTGAGTGGTTGGGATGTCATTTATGAAGTGCCGCCACGTGTTAGACCCCCCCCAATGAAGAGGATTATGAACCTCACATTAACCAAGACACATATGACGAGGGAGAATTCTCCAAGAAACATGTCTTTCCAAAAAACGTTTCAAGAACCGCTCTACTCCACCCCAGAACATTGAAGTAGACAACGATAGTGAATCCGACTTCACCCCTGAGCCGGAACAAGAAGAGCCGGAAGAAGAAGAAGTTACTGCTGCAGATGACCTGTCAATGCTTGAACGATTACGTAAAGGTGGCCTTCCACATGATGATGCATTTATTATTAATGATTATGAGCACGTCATTACCGATAGTGATGATGATGCATTTATTAATGATGATGATGAGCACGTCATTACCGATAGTGATTATTAGGTATTCAAATTTTTATGTTGTACTTGATTTATATAGTTATTTGTATGATTGTATGATTTATATAGTTGGTATGTATAATTTTCTTACTTTGTACTCCCTCCGTCCGGGTTTATTAGGCCCTTAGACCAAATTGCAGGTACATGGCCATCAAGTTAACATAGAGATATTTTAATCTAGGAGGTATGTGAACCGGAATTTGAAACCGACCCTCTTGTCGAGAAGTTAAATTTAGTTGAAAAAGAAAATGAGTATTTGAAAGAAAAAATTAAAAGAATTGAAGAAGAGAAGATGACATTGGAGTTGTATGTTGCCGATGTCATCGATGATCACAAGATGAAGATGAATGCAATGCGCTTGAAGATGGATGCAATGCGCCTAAAGCTTAAGAAGATTAGAAAATATGCGATTGATAATGAGGCTTGGTATCATTATGCCGTTGGATCAATTGTTACCTTAGTTGCGATCTTCATCACATTTGTTGTGATGAGGGTAAGTTTTCTCTAGTGTTTTGCTTTACAAATGGATACTTAGCTTATTTTCCTCCTAAATGGCATAATTACCTAAGTTAGATAAAAAAATAAGCTATACTTAGCTTATTCAGTTCATTTATGACATACTTAGCATACTTAGGTCAAAAATGGCATGATAATCTTTGTTACCTCCAAAATGATATAGTCTTAGCTTATTTTCCTCGAAAATGACATAATAACCTTACTAAGCTCCAAAATGACCTATTTACCTAGCTTAGCTCTAAAATGACCTACACTTAGCATTTTTACCTAGCTTAGCAATAAAATGGCATTTTTACCTACCTTAGTTAGAAGAAGAAGAAGATAAAGAAGAGGAGAGGAGAAAAAGAAAGAGAAGGAAAAAATCTTCTTCTTCTTCTTCCAACTAGTCTTCTTCTTCTTCTAACTTTCATCTTTCCCAATTTGCATATTTGCTTTACATGAGGAAGCTTGGATTCATGGAGAGTACTATTCTTCTAGTGCTTCCTTGTTGTTTATGAAAACTTGTTTGGATATGTATGTCTATATGGATATGTTGTTGGAAACTTGTTTCTGGTTATGTATATATGGATATGTTGGACTTTGTTGAACTATGTTGTTGGATTTGATGAAATATGTTGTTGGATTTGATGAAATATGTTGTTGGACATGCTGTTGGACATGCTGGATATGTATGCATGTATATCTGTGTTTGAAACCATGTCTAATTAATTGGATTTAAATAAAAACAGGGGATATATAGCCTCTTTGCCGTTTGCTAGCGGACGGCAAAGACGGCAAAGAGGACACGTGGTAGTTACCTGTACAAACTGGGAACACTGGCTGCCTATTTGGTCATTTTGTCGTCTGCTAGCAGACGGCAAAGAGGGCCATCTATGCCATCTGCTGGCAGACGGCATAGCTGGCCACGTGGCAGCTTCCCAGTTCTGGCCTAGCTAAGCTCTTTGCCGTCTGTCAGCGGACGGCAAAGAGCACCGTTAATCCCCTAACGGCTCTCACCCCACCCCATTGCTGTCCATTATCTTTGCCGTCTGCTGGCCTCGGACGGCGGACGTTACAATCTTTTGTCGTCCGTTTCTAGGAAGCGGACGACAAAGAAGGCCTTTGCTGGCACACGTTCAGACGGACGGTTTGCCGTCCGCTGGCTGACGGCAAAGGAGTTTACCGTCTGGGATCTATGCCTTTGCCGTCCGCCAAGAAGCTATTCCAGTAGTGTTTGAGGCCTTGGCCATCACAAGTGACTATAGCCTGGGAATAGATTTTGTGGTTTTCTCAAATTTAAAATTATATAAAAAAGTGCAAGCTCTGTAAAACTGTGTTTTCTGATAACCTAGCCTTTAATGTGGCGGGTTCTTACAATTACTCTAAAATGGAGTAAATTATTTCCTGGAAGTATTGTTTTTTGCAGCAGAAACAAATTTGTAACCACCTTAGTACTCCCTCCGTCCCAAATTACTTAACGTAGAAATGGTGGGTGATTTTATCTATACAAACATGGTGTCAAGACCCAGTCACCAACAGGAAATAGGTGGCAGCAATCAAGGTGAATAATTGGAGAAAGGAACATCACCAGTTCAGTTAGCACAACACTCGTCTTGGTTGTTAGAGAAAACAAAAGAATGATATTAATTGTAAATCTATCGAGTAGCAATTAACACCTGCGTTCATAGCCAAGACTGAATGACTTGTAAGCTTTCTCCGGTTGCTACTTAAAGAGAGTGTTCCCTTTCACTTATACAATATTAAATCCCTAACTCCCGTAAGATTCTCGAGCCAATAATACTCACTTGGAGATTCGCAAATTATCAGAAAATTAATCAACTTGTGTTCTACTAAGGACAGAAAAAAGAAACATACATTAAACTGCAGAATCAGCTCTTGGAGTGTTGTTGAGCATAAGAAGATGATTTCCCTGTGGTTTTAATTATACTTCTATGCGAGGTTACAAATCTAAGACTATAAATAAACATCATTAGACTATTGTTGGGTCTGTTTACTCATTTGTGCTGAACACGTTGAAGACCAACTCGTATTTACAAATAAGAGCATGATTGACTATCAATTTACTTGTAGTCTGGAAATTGTCGAGCAGCAAACTTGGAACTACCGCTGAAGATTCACACATGAAGACACATGCATTTTTAGCTTTTATGATAGCACTCTGGAACTAGGCTTTCGCCCCATTTTATAAATAAAGCCAACCTCCATACAACCAAGTACCAGGACCAATAGTAGGAACAGACGGCTGGGGCCACAGCACAAGCACGCCCAAGAAACGAAGAAGAAACAAAAAAGGCCACCTGGTGGCAAACTCCGAAGCAAGCCCAAGGAGCAGAAAGACGCCGCCGTTGCCACTAGCGCATCCAACATCGCTCCAAGCCGGTCACGGTCCCGCTGTCTAGCACGCAGGTGCCAGTGCTGTAAAAAAGCAAGAAATTTGAAGAACGAGCCAGAAGCCCGTCGCGGGAAGATCCGTTCAATCACCATTTTGTTGCGAGTTGTCCAAAGGGTCCACGTCAATGCCGCAAAGATACACCAAGAAAGGCGGCGCTTGCGACCCCAAAAAAGGTGGCGCTTGCGACCCGACTGGGTCGCCCTGGCTTGCAGGAACTCGGCCAGGTCTCCGGCCTCCCAATCGGGCCCGTGTGTCTCCCGAATAAAGCTCAATAGAGCCCGTGCCGCGGAATAGGAGAACATGATGTGAATGCCCATGTCGGGAACACTACAGAGGGGGCACACGCCATCGCCCGGACCGTTGCGCTTAAGGACCTTAGTCCCTGAGGGCAAGCAGTTCCGGAGCAGCTACCAGACGAATATTTTTTACTTTAAGCGGCACAGGGGGCCTTCCACAGTGGTGATAGCCACTGTCTGGCCGGAGCATGACACAGCGCCTGATATGCCGAACTAACAGAGAATTCTCCCGAAGGAGAGACTCTAGGAGACAATGTCAAGGGACTATGATAGCCCCGATGGGACGGCGGCCCTCAGTCTGTCCCATTGTAGAGCCTCCTCCTCCTGGCCAAATGCACGGCAGAACGCAATGTTCCACTGGCCGTCTACCCACGCCGCGGAAACCAGAATATACGGGTCCGAACAGATAGCAAAAAGGCTAGGGAAACGAACCCGTAGTGGCTCATCACCCAACCAATGATCGAGCTAGAATTGAGTGTCATTCCCATTCCCAACCGAGAAGGTGGTGCCGAGCCGAATCTCGTGCTTAATCTTTTGGATAGATTTCCAGAATTGAGACCCAGCTATGTCGGAGCCTGTCAAGAGGGGCGCACCCCGCAAGTATTTGGCTTGAAGAAGTTGCAACCACAAACCGCCCTCTCCATGCAAGATCAGCCAGACCCAACGCAACATTAGGGCGACGTCCATGCGTCGAGAGGCCGTGATACCTAGCCCACCTTGATCTTTAGGTAGGCAGATGTCCATCCATTTGACCATGTGGTATTTTGAGCGGCCATCGACAGCCTGCCAGAAGAACCTTGCCAGCTCCTTATGATAGCACTCCATGGTAGAAGAGCTACTTACCCACTGGTGATGAATATGAACTCAAAGATACACACCAACATGATTTCCTTGGAGCTGGAAATTAAGAACTGACAACATGATATGTAGTCTGTGTAAGCAATAATGCAATATACAAGATATCTCATTACAAACAAAGTGGGAAAAAATAATTATGCTCCTAGCAGTTATAGGTTGGAAACTTTCCATTATCAACATGAATCATGAGGCCAACATATTTACCAAAATGATAGGGTTTTTTGAAGGTAAAAAGCAAGAACGGGTATAATTATGCATGCACACTCTTAATCGAAGTGGGGTACGTATGTTGCTGATGAGAAACTCTGAAGAAAACACGAGCAGGCCAAATGTGACCTAGGCAATCAATAAACAAGTTCCATCCTGCAGCAATGGAGGCAAGTGGATGCCACCATACTTGTAAAATTTACACACAGACTAGAGGGATATTATGGAAAGAAATAAAATGATGATTAACTTAAGAAATCTAACTAAGAAACTAACCTGTGAGCCAATAGAATTTCTAAACAATGCTACAATAACAAGCCAATCCTATTCTTTGAGCCAAGATGACTAGCCTGATGAATTAAATATGGATACATCAATCAGTTCACAAACGAAATTTTGCTGGAGCATAACACTGCTATGAAGGAAATATGCCCTGGAGGCAATAATAAAGTTGTTATTTTATATTTCCTTATATCATGATAAATGTTTATTATTCATGCTAGAATTGTATTAACCGCAAAATTGATACATGTGTGGATACATAGACAAAACACCGTGTCCCTAGTAAGCCTCTACTAGACTAGCTCGTTAATCAAAGATGGTTGAGTTTCCTAACGATAGACATGTGTTGTCGTTTGATGAACGAGATCACATCATTAGGAGAATGATGTGATGGACATGACCCATCCGTTAGCATAGCATATTGATCATTCAGTTTTATTGCTATTGCTTTCTTCATGTCAAATACATATTGCTTCGACTATGAGATTATGCAACTCCCGGATACCGGAGGAATGCCTTGTGTGCTATCAAATGTCACAACGTAACTGGGTGATTATAAAGATGCTCTACAGGTATCTCCGTAGGTGTTTGTTGGGTTGACATAGATCGAGATTAGGATTTTTCACTCCAAGTATCGGAGAGGTATCTCTGGGCCCTCTCGGTAATACACATCATGAGAAGCCTTGCAAGCAAAGTAACTAATGAGTTAGCTATGGGATGATATATTACGGAATGAGTAAAGAGACTTGCCGATAACAAGATTGAACTAGGTATGAAGATACCGACGATTGAATCTCGGGCAGGTAACATACCGATGACAAAGGGAATAACGTATGTTGTCATAACGGTTTGACCGATAAAGATCTTCGTAGAATATGTAGGAGCCAATATGAGCATCCAGGCTCCGCTATTGGTTATTGACCGGAGAGGTGTCTCGGTCATGTCTACATAGTTCTCGAACCCGTAGGGTCCGCACGCTTAACGTTCAATGACGATTGTGTATTATATGAGTTATGTGATTTGGTGACCAAATGTTGTCCGGAGTCCGGAATGAGATCACGGACATGACGAGGAGTCTCGAAATGGTCGAGAGGTAAAGATTGATATATAGGTCGATAGTATTCGGACACCAGAAGTGTTCCGGGGGTACCGGGTACATATCGGGTCACCAGAAGGGGTTCCGGGCACCCCCGACAAAAGGTATGGGCCTAATGGGCCAAGAGGGGAAACGCAACAGCCAGCAGGGGCTGCTGACCCCCCCCATATGGGCTGCACCCGAGGGAAAGGAAAGAGGGGAAGAGAGTGAAGGAAATATGCCCTAGAGGCAATAATAAAGTTGTTATTTATATTTCCTTATATCATGATAAATGTTTATTCTTCATGCTAGAATTGTATTAACCGGAAACTTATTACATGTGTGAATACATAGACAAACAAAGTGTCACTAGTATGCCTCTACTTGACTAGCTCGTTGGATCAAAGATGGTTAAGTTTCCTAGCCATAGACATGAGTTGTCATTTGATCAACGGGATCACGTCATTAGAGAATGATGTGATTGACTTGACCCATTCCGTTAGCTTAGAACTTGATCGTTTAGTTTTTTGCTAATGCTTTCTTCATGACTTATACATGTTCCTATGACTATGAGATTATGCAACTCCCGAATACCGGAGGAACACTTTGTGTTCTACCAACGTCACAACGTAACTGGGTGACTATAAAGATGCTCTACAGGTGTCTCCGATGGTGCTTGTTGAGTTGGCATAGATCGAGATTAGGATTTGTCACTCCGATTGTCAGAGAGGTATCTCTGGGCCCTCTTGGTAATGGACATCACTATAAGCCTTGCAAGCAATGTAACTAATGTATTATGATTTTATGTGTTTTGATGTGCCGAAGGTAGTTCGGAGTCCCGGATATGATCACGGACATGACGAGGAGTCTTGAAATGGTCGAGACATAAAGATCGATATATTGGAAGCCTATATTTGGACATCGGAATAGTTCTGGGTGAAATCGCGATTTTACCGGAGTACCGGGAGGTTACCGGAACCCCCCGGTAAGTGTATGGGCCTTATTGGGCCATAGTGGAGAGAGAGAGAGAGGAGACCAGGGCAGGCCGTGCGCCCCCTCTCCCTCTGGTCCGAATTGGACTAGGAGGGGGGCGGCGCCCCCCTTTCCTTCCTCCCTCTCCCCCTTCCTTCTCTCCTAGTCCAACTAGGGAAGGGGGGGAATCCTACTCCCGGTGGGAGTAGGACTCCTCCAGGGCGCGCCATAGAGGGCCGGCCCTCCCCCCTCCTCCACTCCTTTATATACGTGGCCAGGGGGCACCCCAGAGACACACAAGTTGATCATTGATCTTTTAGCCGTGTGCGGTGCCCCCCTCTACTATAATCCACCTCAGTCATATCGTAGTGGTGCTTAGGTGAAGCCCTGCGTTGGTAGCATCATCATCACCTTCATCACACCGTCGTGCTGATGGAACTCTCCCTTGAATTTCTGCTGGATCGTGAGTTCGTGGGACGTCACCGAGCTGAATGTGTGCTGAACTCGGAGGTGTCGTGTGTTCGGTACTTGGATCGGTCGGATCGTGAAGACGTACGACTACATCAACCGCATTGTTATAACGCTTCCGCTTACGGTCTACGAGGGTACGTAGACGACACTCTCCCCTCTCGTTGCTATGCATCACCATGATCTTGCGTGTGCGTAGGTTTTTTTTAAATTACTAGGTTCCCCAACAGAGAGAAGGAAGGGGAGGGATTCGGCCTCCCCCTTCCTTCCCTCCTCCCTCCTCCTTCTTTCCCCCTCCGGAACTTATGGAAGGGGGAGGCCGAATTGGGGGAGGCGCCCAAGTAGGATTCCTCCTACTTGGGGCGCCCCTTGCTGCTCCCCTCCCTCTCCCACCTATATATATATATGTGGGGGGGGGCACCGCTAGAACACACAACATTGATTTCTAGCCGTGTGCGGCACCCCCTCCACAGTTTACGCCGGTCATATTCTCGTAGTGCTTAGGCGAAGCCCTGCACGGATCACTTCACCATCACCGTCACCACACCGTCGTGCTGACGGAACTCATCTACGTCCTCGACACCTTGCTAGATCAAGAGTTCGAGAGACGTCATCGAGCTGAACGTGTGGAGAACTCAGAGGTGTCGTACGTTCGGTACTTGATCGGTCAGAACGAGAAGAAGTTAGACTACATCAACCGCGTTGTCAAACGCTTCCGTTATCGGTCTACGAGGGTACGTGGACACACTCTCCCCCTCTCGTTGCTATGCATCTCCTAGATAGATCTTGCGTGAGCGTAGGAATTTTTTTGAAATTGCATGCTACGTTTCCCAACAGTGGTATCAGAGCCAAGTCTATGCGTAGATGATTTGCATGAGTAGAACATAAAGAGTTGTGGGCGGTGATCGTCATACTGCTTACCACCAATGTCTTATTTTGATTCGGCGGTATTTCTGGATGAAGCGGCCCGGACCAACCTTACATGACCACGTTCATGAGACCGGTTCCACCGACATACATGCAACTATTTTTGCATAAAGGTGGCTGGCGGGTGTCTGTTTCTCCAACTTTAGTTGAATCGAATTTGACTGCGGCCCGTCCTTGTTGAAGATTAAAACAACAAACTTGATAAATCACCGTTGTGGTTTTGATGCGTAGGTAAGAACGGTTCTGCTATAAGCTCGTAGCAGCCACGTAAAACTTGCAACGACAATGTAGAGGATGTCTAACTTGTTTTTGCAGGGCATGTTGTGATGTGATATGGTCAAGACATGATGTGATATACGTTGTTGTATGAGATGATCATGTTTTGTAAAAGTTATCGGCAACCGGTAGCAGCCTTATGGTTGTCTCTTTATTGTATGAAATGTAAACGCCATGTAATTGCTTTACTTTATCACTATGCATTAGCGATAGTTGTAGAAGCAATAGTTGGCGAGACGACTACGACGCTACGATGGAGATCAGGGTGTCAAGCCAGTGACGATGGAAATCATGACAATGCTTTGGAGATGGAGATCAAAAGCACAAGAGGATGATGGCCATAGGATGTCACATATTTTGATTGCATGTGATGTTTATCTTTATGCATCTTATTTTGCTTAGTACGGTGGTAGCATTATAAGATGATCCCTTAACTAAAATTTCAAGGTATAAGTGTTCTCCCTGAGTATGCACCGTTGCGACAGTTCGTCGTGCTGAGACACCACGTGATGATCGGGTGTGATAGGCTCTACGTTCACATACAACGGGTGCAAGACAGTTTTGCACATGCAAAATACTCAGGTTAAACTTGACGAGCCTAGCATGTACAGACATGGCCTCGGAACACTGGAGACCGAAAGGTCGAACGTGAATCATATAGTAGATATGATCAACATAGAGATGTTCACCATTGATGACTACTCAATCTCACGTGATGATCGGACATGGTTTAGTTGATTTGGATCACGTATCATTTAGATGACTTGAGGGATGTCTATCTAAGTGAGAGTTCTTTAGTAATTTGATTAATTGAACTTAATTTATCCTGAACTTAGTCCTGATAGTATTTGCATATCTATGTTGTAGATCAATACCTCGCGATATAGCTCCTATATATTTTTGATATGTTCCTAGAGAAAACTAAGTTGAAAGATGATAGTAGCAATGATGCGGACTGGGTCCATGATCTGAGGATTATCATCATTGCTGCATAGAAGAATTATGTCCTTGATGCACCACTACGTGACAGACCTATTGTAAGAGCAGATGCAGACGTTATGAACGTTTGACAAGCTGGGTATGATCACTACTTGATATTTTAGTGCACCATGCTTTACGGTTTAGAACCGGGACTTCAAAAATGGTTTGAACACCACAGAGCATATAAGATGTTCAAGAGTTGAAATTGGTATTTCAGACTCATGCCCGTGTCGAAAGGTATGAGACCTCTGACAAATACTTTGCCTACAAGATGGAGGAGAATAGCTCAACTAGTGAGCATGTGCTCAGAATGTCTGGGTACTACAATCGCTTGAATCAAGTGGGAGTTAATCTTCCAGATAAGATAGTGATTGACAAATTTCTCTAGTCACTATCACCAAGCTACTAGAACTTCGTGATGAACTATAATATGCAAGGGATGACGAAAATGATTCCCGAGCTCTTCGCGATGCTGAAATCGGCGATGGTAGAAATCGAGAAAAAGCATCAAGTGTTGATGGTTAACAAGGCCACTAGTTTCAAGAAAAAGGGCAAGGGAAAGAGAGGGAACTTCAAGAAGAATGGCAAGTAAGTTGCCACTCCCGTGAAGAAGCCCAAAGTTGGACCCAAGCCTGAGACTAAGTGCTTCTACTGCAAATGGACTGGTCACTAGAAGCGGAACTGCCCCGAATACTTGGTGGATAAGAAGGATGGCAAAGTGAACAAAGGTATATTTGATATACATGTTATTGATGTGTACTTTACTAGTGTTCATAGTATCCCCTAGGTATTTGATACCGGTTCAGTTGCTAAGATTAGTAACTCGAAACAGGAATTACAAAATGAACAGAGACTAGTTGAGGGCGAGGTGACGATGTGTGTTGGAAGTGATTCCAAGGTTGATAAGATCACCATCGCATACTCCCTCTACCTTCGAGATTAGTGTTGAACCTAAATAAATGTTATTTGGTGTCCGTGTTGAGCATGAATATGATTGGATCATGTTTATTGCAATACAGTTATTCATTTAAGTCAGAGAATAATTGTTATTCTATTTACATGAATAAAACCTTCTATGGTCATACACCCAATGTAAACGGTTTATTGAATCTCGATCGTAGTGATACACATATTCATAATATTGATGCCAAAAGATGCAAAGTTGATAATGATAGTGCAACATATTTGTGGCACTGCCGTTTAGATCATATTGGTGTAAAGCGCATGAAGAAACTCCATGGAGATGGACTTTTGGAATCACTTGATACTTGCGAACCTTGCCTCATGGGCAAGATGACTAAAACTCCGTTCTCCGGAACAATGGAGCGAGCTAATGACTTATTGGAAATAATACATACCGATGTATGCGGTCCAATGAGTGTTGAAGCTCACGGTGGGTATCATTATTTTCTGACCTTCACAGATGATTTGAGCAGATATGGGTATATCTACTTGATGAAACACAAGTCTGAAACATTTGAAAAGTTAAAATAATTTCAGAGTGAAGTGGAGAATCATCATAACAAGAAAATAAAGTTTCTACTATCTGATCGCTGAGGTGAATATTTGAGTTACGAGTTTGGCCTTCATTTAAACAATGTTGAATAGTTTCACAACTCACGCCACCTGGAACACCACAGCATAATGGTGTGTCCGAATGTCGTAACCGTACTTTATTAGATATGGTATGATTTATGATGTCTCTTACTGATTTACCACTATCGTTTTGGGGTTATGCATTAGAGATAACTGCATTCATGTTAAATAGGGCACCATATAAATCCGTTGAGACGACACCATATGAACTATGGTTTGGCAAGAAACCTAAGCTGTCGTTTCTTAAACTTTGGGGTTGCGACACTTATGTCAAAAGGCTTCAGCCTGATAAACTCGAACCCAAATCGGAGAAGTGAGTCTTCATAGGATACCCTAAGGAAACAATTGGGTACACCTTCTACCACAAATCCGAGGGCAAGATATTTGTTGCCAAGAATGGAAACTTTCTAGAGAAGGAGTTTCTCTCGAAAGAAGTGAGTGGAAGGAAAGTAGAACTTGATGAGGTAATTGTACCTTCTCTCGAATGGGAAAGTAGCTCATCACAGAAAACCATTCCCGTGATGCCTACACCAACTAGAGAGGAAGCTAATGATAATGATAGTGAAACTTCAGATCAAGTTACTACCGAACCTCGTAGGTCAACCAGAGCACGAACCACACAAGAGTGGTACGGTAATCCTGTTCTGGAAGTCATGTTACTAGACCTTGACGAACCTACGATCTACGAGGAAGCGAAGATGAGCCCAGATTCCGATAAATGGCTTGAGGCCATGAAATCTGAGATAGGACCCATTATGAGAAAAAAGTGTGGACTTTGGTGGATTTGCCCGATGATCGGCAAGCCATTGAGAATAAATGGATCTTCAAGTAAGATGACGGACGCTGATGGTAGTGTACTATCTACAAAGCTTGACTTGTCGCAAAAGTTTATTGACAAGTTCAAGGTGTTGACTATGATGAGATTTTCTCAATCGTAGCAATGCTTAAGTCTGTCCGAATCATGTTAGCAATTGCCACATTTTATGAAATTTGGCAAATGGATGTCAAAACTGCATTCCTTAATGGATTTCTTAAAGAAGAGTTGTATATGATGCAACCAAAAGGTTTTCTCGATCCTAAAGGTGCTAACAAAGTGTGCAAACTCCAGCGATCCATCTATGGACATGTGCAAGCATCTCGGAGTTGGAATATACACTTTGATAAGATGATCAAAGCATATGGTTTTATACAGACTTATGGTGAAGCCTGTATTTACAAGAAAGTTAGTGGGATCTCTGTAGCATTTTTTATATTATATGTGGATGACATATTGTTGATTGGAATGATATAGAATTTTTGGATAACATAAAAGGATACTTGAATAATAATTTTTTCCATGAAAGATCTCAGTGAAGCTACTTATATATTAGGCATCAAGATCTATAAAGATAGATCAAGATGCTTGATAAGATTTCTTCAATGAGTACATACCTTGACAAGATTTTGAAGGAGTTCAAAATGGATTAGATCTTGCCTGTATTGTAAGGTGTGAAGTTGAGTAAGACTCAAAGCCCGACCACGACATAAGATAGAGAGAGAATGAAAGTCATTCCCTATGCCTCAGTCATAGGTTCTATAAAGTATGTCATGCTGTGTACCAGACCTATTGTGTACCTTGCCATGAGTTTGGCAACAGGGTAATAGTGAGCCAAGAGTAGATCACTGGACAGCGGTCAAAATTATCCTTAGAGGACTAAGGAAATATTTCTCGGTTATGGAGGTGATAAAGAGTTCATCGTAAAGAGTTACGTCGATGCAAGCTTTGACACCGATCTGGATGACTTCGAGTCTCGATCTGGATACATATTGAAAGTGGGAGCAATTAGCTAGAGTAGCTCCGTGCAGAGCATTGTAGACATAGAAAATTTGCAAAATACATACAGATCTGAATGTGGCAGACCCGTTGACTAAACTTATCTCACAAGCAAAACATGATCACACCTTAGTACTCATTGGATGTTAATCACATGGCAATGTGAACTAGATTATTGACTCTAGTAAACCCTTTGGGTATTGGTCACATATGGCGTTGTGAACTATGGGTGTTAATCACATGACGATGTGAACTATTGGTGTTAAATCACATGGCAATGTGAACTAGATTATTGACTCTAGTGCAAGTGGGAGACTAAAGGAAATATGCCCTAGAGGCAATAATAAAGTTGTTATTCTATATTTCCTTATATCATGATAAATGTTTATTATTCATGCTAGAATTGTATTAACCAGAAACTTAATACATGTGTGGATACATAGACAAAACACCGTGTCCCTAGTAAGCCTCTACTAGACTAGCTCGTTAATCAAAGATGGTTGAGTTCCCTAACCATAGACATGTGTTGTCATTTGATGAACGTGATAACATCATTAGGAGAATGATGTGATGGACAAGACCCATCCGTTAGCATAGCATATTGATCGTTTAGTTTTATTGCTATTGCTTTCTTCATGTCAAATACATATTCCTTCGACTATGAGATTATGCAACACCTGGATACCGGAGGAATGCCTTATGTGCTATGAACGTCACAACATAACTGGGTGATTATAAAGATGCTCTACAGGTATCTCCGAAGGTGTTTGTTGGGTTCACATAGATTGAGATTAGGATTTGTCACTCCGAGTATCAGAGAGGTATCTCTGGGCCCTCTTGGTAATACACATCATAAGAAGCCTTGCAAGCAAAGTGACTAATGAGTTAGCTTCGGGATGATGTATTACGGAACAAGTAAAGAGACTTGCCGGTAACGAGATTGAACTAGGTATGAAGATACCCACGATCAAATCTCGGGCAAGTAACATACCGATGACAAAGGGAATAACGTATGTTGTCATAACGGTTCGACCGATAAAGATCTTCATAGAATATGTAGGAGCCAATATGAGCATCCAAGTTCCGCTATTGGTTATTGATCGGAGAGGTGTCTCGATCATGTCTACATAGTTCTCGAACCCGTAGGGTCCGCACGCTTAACGTTCAATGACGATTTTCTATTATATGAGTTATGTGATTTGGTGACCAAATGTTTTTCGGAGTCCCGAATGAGATCACGGACATGACGAGGAGTCTCGAAATGGTCGAGAGGTAAAGATTTATATATAGGACGATAGTATCCGGACACCGGAAGTGTTCCGGGGGTACCAGGTACATATCGGGTCACCTGAAGGGGTTTCGGGCACCCCCGACAAAAGATATGGGCCTAATGGGCCAAGAGGGGAAACGCAGCAGCCAGCCAGGGCTGCTGCATCCCCCATATGGGCCGCACCTGAGGGAAAGGAAAGAGGGGAAGAGAGAAGGAAGGGGAGGGATTCGGCCTCCCCCTTCCTTCCCTCGTCCCTCCTCCTTCCTTCCCCCTCTGGAACTTATGGAAGGGGGGAGGCCGAATTGGGGGAGGCGCCCAAGTAGGATTCCTCCTACTTGGGGCGCCCCTTGCTGCTCCCCTCCCTCTCCGAATTGGGGGAGGCGCCCAAGTAGTCTTCACGTTCTTAGGAGCTGAAGACTCTGTAGTCGCTGATGCTTTCCCTCAGGAGTGAAGAAGAATATCAACCTTCCTTCTGCATCAGGAGTGAAGAAAACTAAGGCTGTGGAGAAGGTAGCTGTAAAGAAAAGGAAAGCATCAGCGACTACAGAGTCTTCAGCTCCTAAGAACGTGAAGACTCAGATGAAGTTGGTTCAGTTTCTCCAGACACAAATGTTGCAGTTGCCCTGGCATGTTCAGTTTCTCCAGGCGCTAGAATTTCTTCATCAGCCCTGGTACTCACAGTTTCTTCAATAGCCTGATTTTCATCAATTGTGCTAGCATTTTCTTTAGTAGGCTGAACAGATGCTTCAGCCTGAGGAATTTCTTGTTGCGATGAAGTGGCAACATTTGGTTTGAGCCCCTTGGCCAGTTTGACAAATCTGACTTTGGCACCTAGCCAATCTGCACGATAAGCGTCAAATTCATCACTGAGAGCTTTGATCTCTGTTTGCATATTCACAAGTTCTTCAGGATACATATTCACAAAATTTTTCTTCAGAAAGCGCTCCTTTTTGTATTGAGCTTTCTTGGCTTGCCTGGCCTTCTCGAATTTCCATTTTTCTTCACCAATGAAGGCATTGAGCATGTGACTTTGACCAGGGGTGAGGTTTAAGTCAGGCAGAGGAGTGTTAGGGTCCTTGTGCCATAGATCGATGAAATCATGGATCAACTTTGGATCCAGCATGAGTGGCACTGCACTGCCTTTGGCTCTAGCGTTCTTGCCTGTCTCTGATGATCTCAGCAAGTTCTTCATCATTGGCCTCATCGTCACTTGACGGAACTTGAAAAGCAACTTGTTTCTTGTGAGGACTTGGCCTCGAGCCACGTCCAGCAGTGGCCTTTTTCTTCAACAAAGATGGACCAGTTGAGGACATTGGTGGAGCTGAGGAACTTGCAGAGGCTCCTAAAGCAATAGAGACT
The DNA here is from genome assembly GCF_018294505.1 of Triticum aestivum. NCBI lineage: Eukaryota > Viridiplantae > Streptophyta > Magnoliopsida > Poales > Poaceae > Triticum > Triticum aestivum. Next base: position 376,204,700 of record NC_057796.1, on the reverse strand, counting down.
CATGAAGTCCGTTGGCACGAGACAGGTTGCACAGGTGCTGAGGACTTTGCAACAGCAGTTGAGGATTTTGTGGCAACAGAGGGAATTGGAGCTGCCCTTGAAGAAGTTGCCTGAGGAATTAGCCGTGAGTGCACAATACTTGGCTGTGAGGGCATTGCTGTTGAGGAACTCGGCTACGCAGCAAATTTCTTCGGCAAAGCCTTCTTAGGTTTGCTAGCAGAGGCCTCAGCAGTAGCAGCAACAAAATCTTCATTGAATTTCTTCACTGCTTCCTTTGCTACTTTAGCCAACTTGGCTTGGCGCTTGGCTCACTCTTTGGGAAATTCCTCACCACGCTTGATGCTTGAGGGACTAGCTACTTGGCCTGGAGCCAATGGTCAAGGAGGGTTAACCGCGAATTTCTTCATATATTTTGGAGTAACATAGCGATACTCCCTCCATTCCCTTGCCCATCTCCTCTCAATCTTCTGAATGCGCACTTTGCGCTCATTCTTCGTCTCTTTGCCATGAGTTGCTTCATCAGGAGTACAGTACCCTGCATAGATATCTCCAGGGATTTCAAACGCAGTGTTTGTCTCTGGCCTCTTTCCTCCCTTCTGAGGTCTTTTACCATCAGCCATTTTCTTCACTTGAGGATTTTGAACAATTGATGTTTCTGAGGAAGTATGCAAATTATCTTCAAGGAACGCTGCAAATGAGTTAAGTTGATGAGAACCTAGTGATTCAGCAGCAGACATTTTGTACATGTGAACATAGTGGTGCGAAGAATTTGGAGAGGTCATATGCGTTCTCAGAATTTTTTCAAAACAATCAAGTTTGAGGAATTTGACCATGGGTGTCTTGAGGAATTTCACTAAGCGTTCTTGACTTAGGTTCCAGAGTTGTATAGATTTGAGAATCCACACAACTGAGGAATCTTGAAGAAAAACATAGCTTAGAGAAACAAATCAAGAACCGATGCAATGGGGTGTTTAAGGATTCGGAAGTTGACGAATAAACACCTTTTGAAGATTTTGCAGAAATCATCAGAATCAAAGTAGGGCAGTAAAATAAGATTTTAATTACCCTTGATGAAGAACACGACGAACTGGGAGTAGAAGTGGAGAAGTTCGTCCGTTCAGATCTCCCATGCCCTAACTTGGCGGTGAGAGATAGCTACGGCGGCGGCGGAGTGAAGATTTTCGCGGTCGGCGCGAGTACGACGGCGACGAGGTCGAGGCAGTGAAGCTCTTCCTCACCGGCGATGATGGAGTGTAGCGGCGGCGCTAGTCTGAGAGCTCGAGCGAGGAGAAGTCGAGTGGAGTAAATGAGGTCTTAGGACAGGAGGGGGTATTTATAGCCACGGTGAAAAACTGCCCGTCCGAAGAAATTGGACGAACGTGCTATCCTAGCGACATGTGTCACCCACGTACTGAGATATGGAGATCATGGTAGATCATGGGTGATTTTTTTAATCCTATCGTGGGATGCGGAACGGTTTGAGTGGCAAAAGCCAAAAATTCAGATAAGAAAATTTTAATGTTTCGTTCGCAAATTCTTCAGCTGACAAGGACACAATGAAGATTTTGAACGGGTTTCATATAGAACGCACATGAAGAATTTGTGAACAGACTGAGTTGAGTTTAGCATAGAGGGGGAACGGGTCCGATCACATTCACTTAGAAGAAAAGTCAACTTGAAGAATTAGCAATAAGTGAATGCTATTGAGGACATGAAAACTCAAATATATATATATATATATATATATATATATATATATATATATACGGTAGCGCTAACGTAAGCGTGAGCGTAAATACTCTAATTCTGCGCTCCGGCTGTTGCGTGCGCGCCGCTTCACTAATCTCGGTAAAAATCCTATTAGACATAGTAAGGAAATTAAACGGTTACTAGTTGGGCCAAACCACTCCTCCACCTCGTCCATGCGTGACCGTAAAATAAGTAATACTGATGGTAATCCTATTACAGACTCCAACGAACCATTTCTCCACCCCTTAATCATTTAGTAAAGTTGCCTATTGAAAATAGTAATATTGTTACTACCTTCTATCGTACTAGTCCTCCGTTGAATCGGTATGGTAATCCAGTTACCATGGTGCCACACACAAAATAATGCTTTGTAACACGTGTATATAGTGAATATAGTAATCTTGTTACTGCCTATCACCCCACCTCACCCATGCGTGATCGTAAAATAATTAATATTTATGGTAATCTTGTTACCGGCTACAACACACAATTTCTCCACACCTTAATCGTTCTGGTAAAGTAGCCTACTACAAATAGTAATATGCTTACTCTCTTCCATTGTACTAGTCCTCCCTTTAATCGATATGGTAATCCAGTTACCATGCTGCCACACACAAAATAATTCATAGTAACATGTGTATTGAGTATAGTTATCTTGTTACTGCTATCATCAAAAAGTGTCACGCACCAATTTGTCACACACAAAAGTAATGGGATAAACCAGTTTTACTACCAGTACGATTTACTATCGTACTGTGGGTCAATCCCTCATAAAACAAATTCGCTTCGGTTACGTTGATAGATGCTCATTACGGTTGATTCCTGGGACGTCTTGGCCTGGATGGATTAACTAACTAGCACGTCGGTTGAAAGATGGGTCGGAGCGTAGAATAAGGAAAATGCGCTCAGGATCACTTTAGCAACCCTACACACACACACACACACACACACACACACACACACACACACACACACACACACACACATATATATAGTCAACGAAGAACTCCAGTCGAAAAGGTGAAGACTTTGCAAAGTTGAAGAATTTGAAAATTGAGGAATTTGCAAAATAAAGAAAAACTCAAATTTGAAGATTTTCAACTTTTGTTGGTGGTGTGACCCACCGTATAAGAATGATGATTTCACACGCCGCGTACAATTGTCGTAGGGCTCTGAGAATCAAATTTTTCATTAATTTCTTCACACTTAGAGGGTTAGTCTTCATTGATTGAAGAAAAACGTTACTTTGTGTGTTGCACATCTAAGTCATCAATGTTGCATAAGTGTTAGGATGTGTGTCTTTTCAAAGAACATTCGAAGATTCTAAGATATTTAGCTCACACCGCAACTTGCTAAATCTCTTCTCATCCAAGGGCTTTGTGAAAATATCCGCTAGCTGTTCTTCAGTCTTCACGTGCTCGGTAGCGATGTTGCCCTTCAACACATGATCTCGAAGAAAATGATGAGGAATTTGGATGTGCTTTGTCTTCGAGTGCTGAAGTGGGTTATGAGCAATCTTGATGGCACTCTCGTTGTCACAGTAGATTGGCACATTCTTCATGTTGATGCCATAGTCCTTGAGGGTTTGCTTCATCCATAGCAATTGAGCACAGCAAGAACCAGCAGCACTGTACTCAGCTTCACTAGTAGATAGTGATACGCAGTTCTGCTTCTTCGAGGACCAACATACCAAGGATCGCCCAAGGAAATGGCATGTGCCTGATGTTGACTTGCGATCCACTCGTCACCAGCATAGTCAGAATCAGAATATCAAATGAGCTCAAAAGTCGAGTCCTTGGGATACCATAATCCAAGTGTTGGAGTGTGAGCTAGATATCGAAGAATATGTTTCACAGCCTTATGGTGTGATTCCTTTGATGTAGCTTGAAAACGGGCACACATGCAAACACTAAGCATAATTTCTGGCCTAGATGCACATAGATACAATAAGGAGCCAATCATGGAGCGGTATACCTTTTGATCGAAGTCTTTACCATTTTCATCAGTGCATAGATGGCCATTTGTGGGCATAGGGATTTTGACACCTTTGCAGTCTTGCATTCCAAATTTCCTCAACACATTCTTGAGGTATTTCTCTTGTGATATGAAGATGTCATTGCGTTGTTGACGAATTTAAAGACCTAAGAAGAATTTCAATTCTCCCATCATAGGCATTTGATATTCCTCACTCATCATATAGGAAAATTCGTCACTGTAACGTTGGTTAGTATGGCCAAAGATAACATCATCAACATATATTTGGCACACGAATAATTCATCATCATAAGTTTTGGTGAAAAGAGTTGGATCAAGTGAACCGAGTTTGAAGCCTTTCTTCATGAGGAATTCCTTCAAAGTATCATACCACGCCCGAGGGGCCTGCTTGAGGCCATAGAGGGCCTTATTGAATCTGAAGACTTTCTCAGGATGCTTAGGATCTTCAAAACCTGGGGGTTGAGCAACATATACTTCTTCCTCAAGCTTACCATTAAGGAATGCACTTTTCACATCCATTTGATGTAAGATAATATTATGATGGTTAGCATAAGCAAACAATATGCGAATAGCCTCAAGTCTAGCAACAGGTGCAAAAGTTTCATCGAAATCAATTCCTTCAACCTGTGTGTAGCCTTGAGCTACAAGACGAGCCTTATTCCTCACCACAAGGCCATTTTCATCTTGCTTGTTGCGGTAGATCCATTTGGTACCGATGATATTGTGCTTGCGAGGGTCTGGTCGCTTGACAAGTTCCCAGACATTGTTGAGCTCGAATTGATGTAATTCCTCTTGCATCGCTTGAATCCACTCAGGCTCCAGAAATGCCTCATCAACTTTGGTGGGCTCTATGATAGAGACAAAAGCAAAGTGCCCACAAAAGTTAGACAAATGTGAAGCTCTTGAGCGTGTGAGAGGACCTCGTGCGTTGATGTCATCGATGATTTTCTCGATCTGCATTTCATTTGCAACGCGAGGATGAGCAGGTTGACGATGTTGAGTGGGCTCAACATTTTCTTCAGAGCCATTTTCCTCAGATGCACCAGCATGATTTTCTTCAAGATCTGGAATGACTTCTTCAGCAGATTCTTCAGTGGGTATGATATCCTCAGTAGCCTTGAACTTGATGGATTCCTCAGGTGACATTTCATCTAGCACAGGAGGTAGGTGCTCTCTTTGCGAGCCGTTAGTTTCATCGAACCGCACATCTACAGCTTCAAGAACCTTGTGGTGAAAGGTGTTGAAGACTCTGTAGGTGTGCGAGTCCTTTCCATAACCAAGCATAAAACCTTCATGTGCTTTCGGTGCAAATTTAGAATGTGATGAGGATCTCTAATTCAATATTTAGCACCAAAGACTTTGAAATAACTCACATTGGGTTTCTTATCAGTGAGGAGTTCATATGAGGTCTTTTTGAAGAATTTATGAAGATATACCCTGTTGATGATGTGGCACGCAGTGTCAATTGTCTCAGGCCAGAAGCGATGAGGTGTCTTGTATTCGTCAAGCATAGTGCGAGCCATCTCAACAAGAGTCCTGTTCTTGCACTCCACGACGCCATTCTGCTGAGGAGTATAAGGGGCAGATAACTCGTGAGTAATACCAAGTTCATCAAGATAGTCATCAAGACCAGTATTCTTGAACTCGGTCCCATTATCACTCCTGATGTGCTTGATCTTCACACCGAAGTTCGTCGAGGCCCTTGAGGAAAATCGTCTGAAGACTTCCTGCACTTTAGTTTTGTAAGTGATGACATGCACCCAGGTGTAACGAGAATAGTCATCAATAATAACAAAGCCATATAGAGATGCTACATTTGTTAGTGTGGCATAATGAGTAGGGCCAAAGAGATCCATGTGAAGCAATTCAAAAGGACGAGTGGTAGTCATGATAGTCTTCGAGGGATGCTTGGACTTGATCATCTTTCCAGCTTCACAAGCCCCACAAAGATGGTCTTTGAGGAATTTGACACCCTCGATGCCAATGACATGCTTCTTCTTCGCGAGTGTGTGTAAATTCCTCATGCCAGCATGACCTAGTCGTCGATGCCATAACCAGTCTTCTGAAGCTTTTGCAAGTAGACATGTGGCAGGCTGTGGTCCTATAGAGAAATCAACAATATGCAAGTCTCCTTTCCTAAAGCCTTCGAAGACTTTGGATCTCTCAGATCCATGAGCACAATGTAACGATATTTGCCAAAGACAACAACCATATCAAGATCACAAAGCATTGAGACAGACATGAGGTTGTATCCTAAGGACTCGACAAGCATGACTTTGTCCATGTGTCGATCCTTTGAGATCGCAACCCTACCTAGACGCAATACATTGCTTTTGCCTTTGTCTGCGTAGGTGATATGCTTCAGATGCGATGGAGATAAAGCAGTGTCCATCATTAAGTTCTTGTCACCGGTCATGTGATTTGTACATCCACTGTCGAGGACCCACTCAGTAGCTTTGGGTTGATCATCCTGCAGATGAATTAGTGCATCTTACGAACTCATACACTTCATCAGTGAAGAATATGACATCAAATTCATCAGAATGGATTTCATCAAGCAGTACAACCGATAAAGCGGTATAAGGACGTGAGAAATGAGTAATCATTTCTTCATGATTAGCTTGCGTCCTTTTCAAGCATCTTCAGGCCTCCAGCAAATTCATCAGACGTTCAAGTTCGTCTGGAGACCTGACCCTGCATAAGAGATTAGTTTTTTTTTCACCACCCACATCTAGTGGGGTGGCAAAGAGTTCATCATTCTGCGAGCTCCATAAGAGAAAGGTGGCATAGAAGCCAGTGCATTTCGTTTCACAGAAGAGGGGTTAGAGTAAGCATATGAATAAGCAGAGAAATTCTTCGAGGACTTATGAACATAATGATTTTAAGAATAATGCACATATTCATAGCTCTTAGGCTTTCCTTGTGAAACAAATGCATTAGCACGATAATGATCATATGAGGATTTGGATCCATTTGAGGAATTTGATCCATGTGAGGAATTTGGTCCATATGAGGACTTGGATCCATTTGAGGACTTTGGTCCATATGAAGAATTTGATCTGGGGTTCCTATTCTTCACAGGTGGTGTCATGAGGACATTCACCTGAAGACTTTCAAGGCATCTTTTGGGAACCCAGATTTTCCTCATAGGGGGACCATTCCTGCAGTTAGTACCAACATATCTAGCAAATACTTCACCATTCTGATTTTTGAACAGTTTATAGTTGGAGTCAAATGACTTATCAAATGAATATGAAGATTCACATGAAAAGCCAGATAAAGTGGATGGATCTATGGGAGGTCCTTTAGCAGCAACCCATGAGGTTTTGGGATACTGCTCAGGTTTCCAGTAGGTCCCATCAGCATTGAGTTTCCTCTCAAAGGCAATACCCTCTTTCCTAGGGTTTCTGTTGAGGATCTGCTTTTTAAGCACATCACAAAGAGCCTGATGCCCTTTGAGGCTTTTGTACATGCCTGTCACATACAATTCCTTCAACCCTGCATTATCGTCAGTGATACTGCTGGTATCCTCATATGAGGAGTTTATGACCATAGAGACAGTTGAAGAATTTGCAGCAATAGAAGCATTTGAACTTTCAGGTGAGGAATTAGCATATTCACGTTCAATGCATTTCAAACATGGTGGAATAAATTCATCCTGAGCGGAACTGATCTATTGAGCAAGCAATGAATCATTTTCCTTCTGAAGATCTTCATAGCTCCCTTTAGCTTCTCAAGATCTTCCTTTCTTTGAAGAAATTCGTAAGAAAGCTTCTCATGATCGGCTAAGAGAGTGTTATGATGACTCTGAAGGTTATCAAACTTAGTCTGAAGTCGCTGAAGATTTCCAGTCAGAGTTTGAGATCGATCCATTTCTTCACCCAATAGGTCATTGCTTTTGTCTAGCAAGTTTTGAACCTTTTCCAAAGCTTTTTGTTGTTTAATGGCAATATTAGCAAGCTTGGATAGCTAGGTCCAAAGTCATCATCAGATTCATCATCACTAGACTCTGATGAGGAATATTCGGTTACCTTTGCACCTTTTGCCATGAGGCATGGTGCAGAAGATGATGGTTCAGGTTCAAAAGTCATCGTTTTGAGTGATTCCTTGAAATCCTCAAACCAAGGATCATGACGAGTTCGATGACCTTCATAGACATCAGAGATTCGGTCCCAGATAAGTTTCGCATTGCAAAGATGCATAATGCGCCTGAATTCATCTCTGGATAAGCAGGAGCAGATGATATCCCTTGCCATAATGTCCAGCCAAGTATACTTGCGAATATCATCAGCACGCGCCATCTTGCATAGATTAGTAAGGCCAAACTTGGTGGCGGTCCACAGCTCGCTGTTCATCGCCATGAGGCGCTTCCTCATCATGGCCTTCCACTTGGGATAATCATGACCGTCAAAGATGGGGCATGTCACTTTCTTCATACCTACGGTCGACATAACTAAAACTCCAGGTGGTTAAACCAAAATCACACAGAACAAGGGAGTACCTTGCTCTGATACCAATTGAAAGTGCATTATATCGACTAAAGGGGGGTGAATAGGTGATTTTTAGAAATTTATCACTGAGGAAATTCGAAGTGAGGAATTTCCTAAGTCACAAACTACAAGCAGCAGAATAAGTACTCAGGTGCATGCATAACCTATAAGCCTTCAATACACCAAAATCACTAAGGGGCACTAGATGCACTTACATTAAGCACTGTGAAATTTCATAATACTACATATTAGTACTATACTAGTAAGCATGCATGTGCAAGGAACATCTCTATTAATTCTCTAGAACACTAAGCTCCCTAGTTTCAATGAGCTCACATTCAATTGAGGTCTCCAATTGAAATTGGGTCACCCGATTTTGACCGGGTCAACAATTTCTCAAAGCTTCTCCATTCAATTTTTAATACTATACACTATGCTTCCTAATTTTTAATCTCTCACAATTAATTGGATCTTTAAATTATGATTGGGTCACCCAATTTTGACCTGATCAATAATTTCTGAAGGAGCTCTCGCATTCAATTCTTTTAATTTTGTATGTTATCTAATTTTGAAGCTCTTTCATTTGGTTGAGGTATTCAATTTTGGATTTGGTTTACGATCTTGACCGGACAATGATTTTTCAAATCAATCAGTAGCAATCGGGCTACAAAAAACATATTAATACCGCGCACCTTCCCACCTCCGAGAAAAAAGAAAGCAATCATGTGATATTGCAGCACTGATATAGTACATGCGGCCACTAACACATAAATTTCCCTATATACCCTTTAAGTTTACGTTGCTTAGCAGATAACACATACCACACTACGAAAGTCCGATCAAATCACTAAATTATAAACGAAAATAAACACACTCCATCATCTCCCTCACCCGCCAAACTAAATATTCCATAAGTTCCAAAATATAAAGCGTATTAGTTTTTTGGAAAATCAAATGCCTCTACTTTGAGCAAGTTCAGAGCAAAAAATATTGACATCCACAATATCAAACAAAAAAGTATGGAAATTCATTTCGTGATGAATCTATCATACCAATTTGATATTATGGATTTCGATACATTTCTCTACAAATTTGATCAAACTTAAATAGTTAGACTTTTCAAAAAAGTTATATACCTTATATTTTAAAACAAAGTGCGTTTTTAAAGAAATCCAAAAACACCAACAGCGCAGCAAAGCGCGCCCAACCCTTCTAGTTTATAGATAAATACCTAAAGTATTTTTACATTCTAAGATATACGATTCTACAATCTTGTGTGTATGTAATAATTCTTAAATTGGAGGATTCTCCATCAAAACAATGGATACAATTCAACGACCGCTTTAGGTTATGGATGCATAGGAAGGTGGTCGTGTTTGGGTTGGGTAATTTTGGAGTAAATGAAAAAAGAAAGTGGTTTGTGGATTTGTCAATACCAAATTATCTGCCTAGTTGGAAAGTTTCAGAATACCATGTTTTAGTTGTTGGCGAATCCAGTTGTCAGACCATGTCCCTTGACGGATGCAAGCTGTGATTTTGTTAAGCTGCTATAGCCTCATGTGATGCTGGTGCCAACAATGAAGCAACAACAAATACATTTCTTAAGGTCTCAGGTGTTAGCTTATGCTACCACTTGGAATGTGATGCAAATTTGTACAGAATTTGTTCCAAGGTCATAGTGTAATTGACAAAAAAAGCCTTTACATCTGCCTTTTGCAGTTCTCTGAATGAATGATTCTCTTGTGCCGTCTGTCATTGCATACCCCCAGAAAAGCTCTCCTATAAGTCGAGCCAACCGAGATACAATGAATGCAAAATTGAACATTCTAACCCTTATTCACTTGAGGTTGATCATTCACACGCATGTCGCACGCCCACGCTGCCCCGGCCCCGGCTCGTGCCCGACCAGGCCAGGTGAGGCAAGCGCACGTGTGGTCTTCTCTTTCGCTCCTAAGTGATTGAAAGAACCCACTGTATAAAGAGGTCTCACACCTCCTGAACTTTCGAGGTGGTACTAAACTTTAGAGCCACGACTTGCCATTTTACAAATGGGACAATTTGAGATTTAAAAAATGTTCATGGTTCTAGCCCATATATTTCTAACAATCTCTCACCAGATCTTAAATACCCATTTATATATTTGCCTTTTCTCTACTTGTTTACATAACAGCTTTCAGCACAGACTGCTAAGTTGAACTTCTGCCTAGAGCTTTAAGCTACATACATTCACAACTTGAAAATAGGCTATGCCTTGAATTGCAAGTTTTGTGTGAACATGTTCACTCATAACCATGTTCCTAACTACGAGTAGGATACCTCACGGTTTGGAGCATATACGTCGTACTCCCTGGTCTTTTCGTGAGCTTGCAAGAGAACACCCAAGTTTCATAGGCTGCAATGCTTACAAGTGAGGGGTGTGTTGTTACAAGATTGCTTTGTATGACAGCATCTTTGCAAATCATAGCCATTAGAAACAAATTAAGGCATGTTGCTAACCCGCCTTACAGTTTTGAACCTTACAACTATGAGAGTTTTGCACCTTCACTTAGAGAGGGTCACATATTACTTTCCTCAATTACCAATAGCTTGTTCTTCACTAGGTCCTAATCCACATGATCTCTGATCATAAAGGTTGGGTTACTACTATGTGTAACATCTCATAACCACCCCCTTGATGCACTATATATCACATTTCGTGATAGCCCCTTAGTAAAGGGATTTGTCTGGTTTTTATCTGTTTGAATATACATAACAATTGTTACTCTAGAATTTCTCAGCTTCCTGACAAACTTCAAACGCCTTTTGACGTGCCTTATTGACTTCACATGATCCTTAGAGTTGTTCACTTTAGCGATAACCATTTGGTTGTCACAATTCCTAAGAGAGTTTTTAAACCACAGACAAGTCCATCAAGAGCTCAAGAAGCCACTCGGCCTCAACAATGGTTGTGTCTAAAGCAGTAAGTTCTGCTTTCATGGTTGACCTCATCAATATGGCTAGTTTAGACCTCCATAACACTGTGCCACCTTCATGAGTAAATACATGCCCACTTGTGGCATAGAGCACATCAACATCAGAAATCCAGTTCGAATCACTATATCCTTCTAATACAACAGGGTGCCCTAAATCATGAATTCCATAACTCATAGTGCATGAGTGCAGCGATTCGGCGCCCAGTGATCAGAAAATAATTCACAAAAAATTTAAACAAATTTAAAAATTCAAAAATAAAATCGCATCATAGATAATTTGATGCGTGGGGTACGCTCCAATTTTCAGTTCATTTGGACATCTGAGTAGCTCTCGGCAAAAAAAAAACAAATCGGGTCAGAATAGTACACAAACAGGAAACTTTTTTACAAACCCCAAATTTGTCTTTTTTGCTGAGAGCTGCTCAGATGTCCAAATGATCTGAAAATTAGAGCGGACCTCACACATCAAATTATCTATCATGCAAAAAAATTGGAATTTTTTGAATTTTTCTATTTTTTTATTTTTTTCTCTAGCGCGGGTGCAAATGAGTCTGGGCCCAGAAATGTATATTCGATAGTATCTCTCAAATAGTGCAAGACCCTTTCTAGTGCATGCCAATGATCATCACCTTGATCAGCCATGAACCTATTCAGTTTGCTCACATCAAAAGAAATATCTGGTCTTGTTGCGCTAGCTAAGTACATGAGTGAACCGACAATTTGAGAGTATCTTAATTGATTTTTTGTTTCATCCTTGTCCTTCTTGAGTGTCATACTGGGATCATAAAGTGTTGGAGAAGCCTTGGTATCAATAAAACCGAACCATCTCAAGACCTTCTTAACATAGTGAGATTGCGTTAGAGTAATCTCATACTCATCCTTAATTAGTTTGATGTTTAGAATCACATCGGCTTCTCCCAGATCTTCCATATCAAAGCTATGTGCTTCCAGCTATTCCGAGGTCGGGTACGTGTTCATTGTTTGTATCCACTTGTACTTTATTTTGAGTCAAAGAAAATCAACCCTTTGTAAAAAAAAATGAAGACATTGGTAACATAAAGATGTAAGTGCAGACCCACCGAAATGCCGCCAACATGCAATCCGGTAGGAAGGGGGTGGGGAGGGAAACTTCTTTTTGCGAGGAATGGGGAGGGAAACTTGACTGACCAAATGAAGGAACATTTGGAAAAGGACAAAAATTGATTGAACAGAAATTTGATTGTTACCAAAATAAAAAATCTCACACAACTACCAATAATTATGTACCCTGCTTTTGAGAAAAAGGTTATGATGTCTTATGCACGCTGCTGGGCCTGAGCCGTAGGCTTTGAGGCCTCGGCCGTCACAGGTGACTAGCCCGGTGGAGCCTGGGAATATATTTCGTGGTCTGTAGAAAGTAACTAAAATACTGAAAATCTGCATAAGATGGATACAAATTTGTTTGCGCTGCAGAAAATAATACTTCCAGTAAATAAAATTACTCCATTTTGGCATTAAATCTGACTGGTCCAGTGAAGCAGGATAACAATAGTAGTGCAGTTGCTACCAAGAAAGAGAACTGCTACACAAACGATGTGTTGTGCCCGATTTCTGGACGACAAGATCAGCCATCGATCACATCAGTTCAAGTGGGCTGTAGCCATCGATCACAAGGTCGTCCGCACATCGTCTTGCAAATTGTCGTGTGCAGAGTAATTTCGACCAAGAAACAAGCAGAGGAACTCTGAAGACAACACGAGAAGCCAAACTGCTCAAATGTTTTTTTTCGAAACGGAGGCAAAAGAATTGCCTCATCAATTAATTAAGAAGAAGAGAATTGCCCGGTTAATTTACGAAAAACCAGGCTAAAACCAATACAATCAGACCATAATTGGATTTCTCACCAATTATGACCCCATGAGCACACGTGCAACCCGCCAAACCCTCCTAACACACAATAACTCCTCATGCTTGTACACCACAATTTTGAACCCGACAAAAACATCCGACAAAAGATAGTGGACCATGCCAAAACCACATTGACGACCCAAACCGTGAGGATGAGCTCTTCTTGCCTTTGCACCTTAGTGACTTCTCCTTCACTATACCGGTCCGAGGGCAATCACTCGCCTTCTTGTATTTGCCCTTGAATGTCGTTCCCGTCAGGAGGCAAGCAATCGCCCTTCCAGTTCCAGGGCTAACAGTCTCCACGCTAGCGAGCAAGTCACAAAGCTCTTTTGCAAAGAGAGCATTGGAATTATTCGTCGGTGGGGGTGGAATGGGTGCAGAAGCCACATGTGAGCGCGCAGGTGAGTTCACCTCACCCAGCTCACATGTCAAGCTTGAATCATGTCCCTCACACGTGGTTGCCTGCGTGTCCACCATCATATGCTCCACTGATAGAGGCGAATCAGAGCTCGCACATAACACTTGAAGCTCGGGCATCACCTGCAGCACCGGAGGCACATCCACGACAATGATCCCGCCCTCAGCGGTAGACATCATAGTGGGCAAGGCAGACGGCGATGATGAGTTATCCATAGCTCTAGGGGAGAAACAACTATAGAGCTCCGCAACCTTCTTCCCCACTGAGCCACCAACATCAACCTCACTAGGAGGATGTGGCGTAGGAGCGGATTGCAAAATAGCCAACACAAGAGAGAGCTTTCCCAGAGCAGCCTCCGCTCGCTCTAGAAAGCTCCCAACGCGCAACAGGAGCTCAGCCTGGGCTGCTAGAGTGGACTGAAGCAGTACATCAGATGGGATTGCCGACTCGGCGTGAGCGGAAACGACCGATGCCCAGGACCTGCGGTGAAGCACCTTGGAGGGGAGCTGGGATTCCATCAGACCATCACAAGGAGCTGGAGCTCGACAATGCTCGGTGTCGAGGCGAGACCGTGGCGGCATGGCAAGGCACGCGCCCAATGGCCGTTCTCCAAACAGCGGGAGCACCTCAAGGGATCTCTGCAATCAGTCGCTCGATGACCAGGAGCAAGACATCTGCAACACCTACCAAAGAGCCAAGCCGGAATGGGACGAGGGGGCAATGCCGGAGTTGGCGACTCCAGACGGCGCCGGCCACGCCGAGGCAGCACATCTTGCCATCCTCCACTCGCCTTCCTCTCGTGCATCACACACTGGTCAGTACGCTGAGCTGCCGGAACAGAGCTTTTGGCAGCCGATGGCGTCAATGGGGCTAACTCCTCCTCTTCCTCATCGTCAACATCCTCGTCACCAAGGGAAGCCCAGGACACATGCCGCCCCATGTCTAAGCCCACGGTTGTATATTGAAAGGACGGGGCGCGCACTGGAGCAGAGGTGAGGCGAGCCCCAGATGGAGACGGGCCACAGCCGGGGACGCGTTGACGGGCGCTGTCGGGGACGAGTCGATGATGAGCGCTGCTGGAGATGACGGTGGTAGGACGGAGGCCGCACCGGCAGTAGCGGGAGCAGAGGGCTCTGAGGAAGCCGAAGGTGCCGTCGCCTCCTCCCGGAGGAGCGTACGGGCCACCCTTCGCCCTTGGACGGCTGGGTCGACACGGCGGGAGGCTAGGGCGGCCGCGGCGAGAGCTGGAGCGGGAGGCGGCGGAGAGCCGGCGCTCAGCACGGCAGGAGCGGCCGCCGCCGCCGCGACCGACGCGGATGCGGGCCGAGGACGCGGGTCAGGGCGGTCGCGGGAACAAACTGCTCAAATGTGACCTAGGCAATCAATAAACAAGTTCCATCCTTCAGCAATGGAGGCAAGTGGATGCCACATACTTGTAAATTTAGACGCAGACTAGAGGGATGTTATGGAAAAAAATGATGATTAACTCAAGAAATCTAACTAAGAAACTAACCTGTGAGCCAATAGAATTTCTAAACAATCCCACAGCAACAAGCCAACCCTATTCTTTGAGCCAAGATGACTAGCCTGCTGAATTATATATGGATACATCAATCAGTTCACAAACGAAATTTTGCTGGAGCATAACACTGCTTACAAGCCCTTCGACAATTCAGGTTGTAAACAAGTTTGTCTTGTCAAGGTAGCAGACATTAAAACAACAGGGACTCAAAACACAAGTACGACATAAGTCTTAAGGACTCAAACTGTTTGAAACAAATAAGCTGGCTAGCTAGCCTGCAACATGGGCTTCCAATTTGTTTTCTGGGAAATCTGCTAACAAACAAGGTGTGTACAGAAAAGACTTATATATGCCTCCCGCGTGCCCAGCATCGTAGTCATTGGGCCATATATTACCCAAATCCTGCACTATTGAGGTATTCAGATGATAGGCCACTGCTCTTCTTAGCGAAAGAAGATTCAAGAAGATGACTTCTTTGTAAGGATGAAATCCAAGAAAACAAACATAGGGTAAGTAGTTCTCTACGACCTCAGACTCATTGTCACCTATATTATCGTTGTCGGAATCCCATTCGACTTCACTCTTCACAAAAGAATTGTTGCTGTGATCTTCATCCATGTTAACATCATTTAAATCCTGTTGACCATAGTGTTCAACATTGATAGCATCCTGTAAACTCCAGGGTCCCTCCTTTTCCCCACAATGCCACATTACACGTGATAAACTCTGGTCAAGGTCAATGTGATGCTTCAACGCCCACTCCATCGTACCACATGAATCGTCAAGGATCCAAACACGAAGGTTGGTCCGATCACGAAATGTTGCACAACATAACCCTTCCCTTGACCGTCCTAGATGAAGCTTATAATATTCTGATTCCTCAATATCTGTTGGTATTTTAATCACCCGATACTTATTATTTGACAAGGATATTCTGCAAAACATGAAACCATCAACAATACATTTAACATTGGTGGAATTGCTTAATCTTTTAAGAGGAAAAGCAGGGCAAGAAAGATGCAGATGGACGCAACTACACGTGGAAACATGAACTCACAGAGAAAATATGTTTAAAGGTCATATTGTATCCAAATATCAAACATAGAGCAATGATATATTTACTGTTACAAATATATAACAGGGTCGATTCACAAAATAAATAAATATAACAGGCTCATGGAGTAGACATTCGCGTTACAAATACATACACATGAGCGGATGACTAAATTCAGAAATCATTGCATTGCAGTAACACAACTGAATTGCATGTGGTGCTTACCTCATAACAGTGAAACCACCGTTGCACTGCACAAATAACATGCCGTGCCAATAAGTGCTGCAGCTATCTGACGTCCGGTGCAACACCTCGTCGGAAGCCATCCCTGCGGCCTCGCCTTCCCGGAGAAACGCCCTCTGTTCCCACTGCCCGGTGCGTGATGAAAACAAGCACAACACCCATGTGGATGCTGGCCATTCCTTGGACGGCTCGGGCTGGTCCCTCTCCTCTGCAAGAGGCGTTTGAGGGACGAGCAATATCTCGTAGTGCAGTGACTCGGTGGGATCAAACGCAAGGTGCGGCTCGACGAACCCCCCCTCCCTCTCCGTCTCCGGGGGCGGGGGCAAGCGTGCCCGCCACTGCGTCGCGGGGTTGGCCACTTGGAGCCCTAGCCTGTCTCGGTAAAGCAGGAGCCCATTACAGTGACCCTCGATGTGAGTATAGGTCCACTGGTAGGGGTCGGGGCGAAGACGATGGAAGTTGAGCTTGCCCAAGATATCATCCGGCTCCATGGAGGGGTGAGAGAGGAAACCCGGGTAAGAGGCCTCGTTATACTCGAGGAAGATGCCACGCACCGAGTGCGGCAGGAGCTCCGGGAGCAGCAGCCGGCGGCCATCGACGATGGAGCGCCACGCCTTGCAGACGCACCGCGAGGTGGCGAGGCTGCGCGGCGGGAGGCGGCGGAGGATTTCCGCGAGGGCGTCCTCGGGCAGCGCCACGCCCATCGGATCGCCTTCCATCCCGATCCGGCGACCAAGCCGGTGATGTGTCCTCCGGAACGACGCGCTCGTTGAGATCGCCGAGGGCTTCGATTCGGTCGGGATCTCGGATCAGGTGAGATCAAGCAGGCGGAGGTTGTTCATCGATGCCGAGATGGACCGAGGGTTTGGGTAGCAGGATGGAGAGGATTTTCAGATCTGGGATTTAGCTTCGCCGGAACGATGACCGTCGTCGTGAGAGCCTATAAACTTCGCGCTTAAGCATTGACGGTCGGTGTGTGCGCGTCGGCAGATGTCCGTGTCGGGCCGCCCTGGTGTCGAGGGGCCCAACACGCGGCCCCAACCGCAACTTGTTCGTGGTGGACAAAGAAAAAAAAAACACATGCAAAAGCAAAATAAGACATTTAAACTTAGCTAAAAAACTTTAAAACATCATTAAAAGTCCGCCGTCCTCACGGCCCAATCACAACACTTGGTTTAATTAAACATAAAACGAAAAAAACAAGCAAAAGATAAATGCGGGCGCCCCGCGCACCACAGAAGACCTCGCCATCGCCAGATGCCGTCACGGCCGCCGTCTTCAGGCGCCACCATCCTCGTCGTCGCTCGTGAGGTCGATGTAGGGTGGGGGCGTCCAGAGGTGTGGCGACGGCCCCTAGTTTGGGCCAGGGGCGTACTGTGCAGGCGGCGGAGGAGGTCGGGGGTGGCGACCACGGCGCCAGCGCACGCTCCTGCTTGACCTCCTCTTTCACCTCCGCCTTGACCTCCTCCTTCACCTCCTGCTTGACCTCCAGCTCCGGGACGTAGACGTCCCCGGAGGCAGAGAGCTCGAGCATGAACTGCAGCCCTTGCCACTGCTCCTCCTCCTGGCTCCTGTACTCCCTCTCTGAGTCCTCCATGACGACCTACAGGAGTCGTTTCTCCTCCTCGGCCGTCATGGCGGGAGGTTGCGGTGGTGGCGACGATGGGGAGGGCGACGGCGTCGGCGGCAGGCCACTGATCCTCATGCGGCCGCGTACACTTGGCGGGCTAAGCGCGCGCGCACTGTTGGACACGCGGGGCGGGCTCCCACGACCGGCAAAAAAGGTGGCGTGGCGCATGTCGTGCTCATCTTGAAACAACATGTCACACATTGGAGAGCCCACGGCGTACCTGCGGTCGGCGAGGAGCTCGCGCGGGATCCTGGCACGGCGACGGGGCGATCTCCTGTAGGCGGGCGCGGCCTGACGCCAGCACGGGGGGAATGGGCACCCGATCTGGGCTCAAATGCCACCCATTGGGGAGGTGGGCATCTGACCACGACAGGTGCCTTTCTCCCAGTACCGGCGGCACACCTCGACGCCGATGTAGGGCCTGTAGCGTGGCGCAACCGCCGGAGGGGAGATAGAGAACGGAGCCCGGGACGTCGAATGGCTGGCCGCGCTACCAGAAGACGAGCCCGCCTCGTGGTCGTGCTTGGCCTTCTTGCCTGGGTGCCCCTTCCAGACACCCATGGCCGGCGGGGGAGCGAGGTCGACGGTGGCTAGGGTTTTGGTGTCTTCGATGGGGGAGGCAGTGGTGGGGGAGTGGAAGGGGGCGGCGACTGGAGTCCATGGCTTGCACATAGAAAAGGACACGACCGGGGGCGTCTGTGTGGCTGACTTGCGGGCCCAACCACCCGTGCGCACTGACTGCCTGTGGTGGGAGGTAGTTGGACCACCGACACGCGGGCCTATCGCGGATGCAGAGAGGACGCGTGCCACGTCCGTTCGTTGTCCGCTTGACCGCAAAGCTGGCCCAAGTATGCGCCTGGAATGGGTTGAGCCGGACCAAAAACGGACATGTTTTGAGGATGGGGTTGCATGTTGGGCCAGGTCGTGTGTCCGTTTGGGCCCAAACGGACGCAGCCAGACATGATGGGGTCTAGCGTTGGAGTTGGCCTTAGGGTTACGAGGACGACCTTCGGCCCGTATAACTTAAGGAACACATCGGAGATTCTTTCCCTCTAGTTAGGGTTTCGTTTGTGCCTCAAAAAAAAGTTAGGATTTTGTTCCTCTCGGCGCGACGTTGAGAAAAATCGTGAGCTATCCATTGTAGATGTTGGGCCTTTGGCCGGCTACTTATGTGTTGTAACTCTAGCGCATGCAATACAGAGAGCATACCGTGAGTTATCATTCGTCTTTCTTGGTATAAGACTCCATAGCTTTCGAGGACATTCTCGGCGAGCTTCCCACTCCTCCGGCAGCCATCGCCGCGAGCTCCCCTCCGTCCTCTCTTCCCAGGACCTCTCCTTCCCTTACCGTTACCACTGCCTCCACTGCTCTCTCTTGAAGGAAATATGCCCTAGAGGCAATAATAAAGTTGTTATTTATATTTCCTTATATCATGATAAATGTTTATTATTCATGCTAGAATTGTATTAAACCGGAAACTTGATACATGTGTGGATACATAGACAAAACACAATGTCCCTAGTAAGCCTCTACTAGACTAGCTCGTTAATCAAAGATGGTTAAGTTTCCTAACCATAGACACGTGTTGTCATTTGATAAACGGGATGACATTATTGGGAGAATGATGTGATGGACAAGACCCATCCGTTAGCTTAGCATATTGATCATTCAGTTTTATTGTTATTGCTTTCTTCATGTCATATACATATTCCTTTGACTATGAGATTATGCAACTCCCGGATACCGGAGGAATACCTTGTGTGCTATCAAACATCACAACGTAACTGGGTGATTATAAAGATGCTCTACAGGTATCTCCGAAGGTGTTTGTTGGGTTGGCATAGATCGAAATTAGGATTTGTCACTCCGAGTATCGGAGAGGTATCTCTGGGCCCTCTCGGTAATGCACATCATAATAAGCCTTGCAAGCAATGTGACTAATGAGTTAGTTGCGGGATGATGTATTACGAAACGAGTAAAGAGACTTGCCGGTAACGAGATTGAACTAAGTATGAAGATACCGACGATCGAATCTCGGGCAAGTGACATACCGATGACAAAGGGAATAACGTATGTTGTCATTACGGTACGACCGATAAAGATCTTCGTAGAATATGTGGGAACCAATATGAGCATCCAGGTTCCGCTATTGGTTATTGACCGGAGAGGTGTCTCGGTCATGTCTACATAGTTCTCGAACCCGTAGGGTTCGCACGCTTAACGTTCGATGACGATTTTGTATTATATGAGTTATGTGATATGGTGACCGAATGTTGTTCGGAGTCCCGTATGAGATCACGGACATGACAAGGAGTCTCAAAATGGTTGAGAGGTAAAGATTGATATATAGGACGATGGTATTCGGACACCGGAAGTGTTCCGGGGGTACCGGATACATATTGGGTCACCGAAAGGGGTCCCGGGCATCCCCCCGGCAACTACATGGGCCTAATGGGCCAAGAAGGGGACATACCAGCCCCTAGGGGGCTGGTGCGCCCCATGTAGGCCGAATTAGGATGGGAAGGAAAGAGGAGAAGAGATAAAGGAAGGGGAGGGATTGGGCCTCCCCCTTCCTTCTCTCCTCCCTCCTCCGGAAGATATGGTAAGGGGGGTGAATTGCACTAGGGCCCCAAGTAGGATTCCTCCTACTTGGGTGCCCCCTTGGCTGCTCCCTCTCTCTCCCACCTATATATATGAAGGGGGAGGTGCCTAGAACACAACAACAACATCTGTTAGCCGTGTGCGGCGCCTCCCTGCACAAATTACACCTCCGGTCATATCTTCGTAGTGCTTAGGCGAAGCCCTGCGCGGATCACTTCACCATCACCATCACCATGCCTTCGTGCTGACGATACTCTCCGTCGATACTTTGCTGGATCAGGAATTCGAGGGACGTCATCGAGCTGAACGTGTGCAGAACTCGGAGGTGCCGTACGTTCGGTGCTTGATCGGTCGGAACGAGAAGAAGTTCGACTACATCAACCGCGTTGTCAAACGCTTCCGCTTTCGGTCTACGAGGGTATGTGGACACACTCTTCCCCTCTCGTTGCTATGCATCTCCTAGATAGATCTTGCGTGAGCGTAGGAATTTTTTTGAAATTGCATGCTACGGTTCCCAACAGTGGCATCCGAGCCAGGTCTATGCGTAGATGATATGCACGAGTAGAACACAAAGAGTTGTGGGTGGTGATCCTCATACTGCTTACCACCAATGTCTTATTTTGATTCGGCGGTATTGTTGGATGAAGCGGCCCGGACCAACCTTACATGACCACGTTCATGAGACCGGTTCCACCAACAGACATGCAACTAGTTTTGCATAAAGGTGGCTGGCGGGTGTCTGTTTCTCCAACTTTAGTTGAATCGAATTTGACTGCGGCCGGTCCTTGTTGAAGGTTAAAACAGAAATTTGATAAATCACCGTTGTGGTTTTGATGCGTAGATAAGAACAGTTCTTGCTAGAAGCCCGTAGCAGCCACGTAAAACTTGCAACAACAAAGTAGAGGATGTCTAACTTGTTTTTGCAGGGCATGTTATGATGTGATATGGTCAAGACGTGATGAGATATAAATTGTTGTATGAGATGATCATGTTTTGTAAAAGTTATCAGCAACTGGCAGGAGCCTTATGGTTGTCGCTTTATTGTATGAAATCCAAATGCCATGTAATTGCTTTACTTTATCACTATGCGTTAGCGATAGTTGTAGAAGCAATAGTTGGTGAGACGACCACGAAGCTACGATGCAGATCAAGGTGTCAAGCCAGTGACGATGGAGATCATGATGGTGCGTTGGAGATGGAGATCAAAAGCACAAGATGATGATGGCCATATCATGTCACATATTTTGAATGCATGTGATGTTTATCTTTTATGCATCTTATTTTGCTTAGTACGACGGTAGCATTATAAGATGATCCCTTACTAAAATTTCAAGGTATAAGTGTTCTCCCTGAGTATGCACCGTTGCGACAGTTCGTCGTGCTGAGACACCACGTGATGATCGGGTGTGATAGGCTCTACGTTCACATACAACGGGTGCAAGACAGTTTTGCACATGCGGAATACTTAGGTTAAACTTGACGAGCCTAGCATGTACAGACATGGCCTCGGAACACTGGAGACCGAAAGCTCGAACATGAATCATATAGTAGACATGATCAACATAGAGATGTTCACCATTGAAGACTACTCCATCTCACGTGATGACCGGACGTGGTTTAGTTGATTTGGATCACGTGATCATTTAGATGACTCGAGGGATGTCTATCTAGATGTGAGTTCTTAAGTAATATGATTAATTGAACTTAATTTATCATGAACTTAGTTCTGATAGTATTTGCAAATCTATGTTGTAGATCAATAGCTCGCGATATAGCTCCCTTATTTTTGATATGTTCCAAGAGAAAAATAAGTTGAAAGATGATAGTAGCAATGATGCGGACTGGGTCCGTGATCTGAGGATTATCCTCATTGCTGCACAGAAGAATTTTGTCCTTGATGCACCGCTAGGTGACAGACCTGTTGCAGGAGCTAATGCATACGTTATGAACGTTTGAGAAGCTCAATATGATGACTACTTGATAGTTTAGTGCACCATGCTTTACGGCTTAGAATCGGGCTTCAAAGACGTTTTGAACACCATGGAACATATGAGATGTCCCAAGAGCTGAAATTGGTATTTCAGACTCATGCCCGTGTCGAGAGGTATGAGACCTCTGACAAGTACTTTGCCTACAAGATGGAGGAGAGTAGCTCAGCCAGTGAGCATATGCTCAGAATGTCTGGGTAGTACAATCGCTTGAATCAAGTGGGAGTTAATCGTCCAGATAAGATAGTGATTGACAGAGTTCTCTAGTCACTATCACCAAGCTACTAGAAACTTCGTGATGGACTATAATATGCAAGGGATGACGAAAACGATTCCCGAGCTCTTCGCGATGCTGAAATCGGCGAAGGTAGAAATCAAGGAAGAGCATCAAATGTTGATGGTTAACAAGATCACTAGTTTCAAGAAAAAGGGCAAAAAGGCAAAGAAAGGGAACTTGAAGAAGAATGGCAAACAAGTTGCCGCTCCCATGAAGAAACCCAAAGCTAGACTCAAGCCTGAAACTGAGTGCTTCTACTGCAAAGGAAATGGTCACTAGAAGTGGAACTGCCCCAAATACTTGGCGGATAAGAAGGATGGCATAGTGACCAAAGGTATATTTGATATACATGTTATTGATGTGTACTTTAACAGTGTTCATAGTAGCCCCTGGGTATTTGATATCGGTTCAGTTGCTAAGATTAGTAACTCGAAATAGGAGTTGCAAAATGAACAGAGACTAGTTAAGGGCGAGGTGACGATGTGTGTTGGAAGTGATTCCAAGGTTGATAAGATCACCATTGCACACTCCCTCTACCTTCGGGATTAGTGTTGGACCTAAATAAATATTATTTGGTGTTTGCGTTGAGCGTGAATATGATTAGATCATGTTTATTGCAATACGGTTATTCATTTAAGTCAGAGAATAATTGTTGTTCTGTTTACATGAATAAAACCTTGTATGGTCACCCAATGTAAATGGTTTATTGAATCTCGATCGTGGTGATACACATATTCATAATATTGATGCCAAAAGATGCAAAGTTGATAATGATAGTGCAACATATTTGTGGCACTGCCGTTTCGGTCATATTGGTGTAAAGCGCATGAAGAAACTCCATGCAGATGGACTTTTCGAATCACTTGATTATGAATCATTTGATGCTTGCGAACCCTGCCTCATGGGCAAGATGACTAAGACTCCGTTCTCCGGAACAATGGAGCGAGCCACTGACTTATTGGAAATAATACATACCGATGTATGCGGTCTGATGAGTGTTGGGGCTCACAGCGGGTATCGTTATTTTCTGACCTTCACAGCTGATTTGAGCAGATATGGGTATCTCTACTTGATGAAACACAAGTCTGAAACATTTGAAAAGTTCAAAGAATTTTAGAGTGAAGTGGAGAATCATCGTACCAAGAAAATAAAGTTTCTACGATCTGATCGCGGAGGCAAATATTTGAGTTACGAGTTTGGCCTTCATTTAAAACAATGTGGAATAGTTTTACAACTCACGCCACCTGGAACACCGCAACGTAATGGTGTGTCCGAACGTCGTAACCATACTTTATTAGATATGGTGTGATCTATGATGTCTCTTACCGATTTACCACTATCGTTTTGGGGTTGTGCATTAAACAGAGCTGCATTCACATTAAATAGGGCACCATCCAAATCCGTTGAGACGACATTGTATGAACTATGGTTTGGCAAGAAACCTAAGCTGTCGTTTCTTAAAGTTTGGGGTTGCGATGCTTACGTGAAAAAGCTTCAGCCTGATAAGCTCGAACCCAAGTCGGAGAAGTGCGTCTTCATAGGATACCCAAAAGAAACTGTTGGGTACACCTTCTATCAGAGATCCGAAGGCAAGATCTTTGTCGCTAAGAATGGATCCTTTCTAGAGAAGGAGTTTCTCTCGAAAGAAGTGAGTGGGAGGAAAGTAGAACTTGATGTGGTAATTGTACCTTCTCTCGAATTGGAAAGTAGCTCATCACAGAAAACCATTCCCGTGATGCCTACACCAACTAGAGAGGAAGCAAATGATAATGATCATTAAACTTCAGATCAAGTTACTACTGAACCTCGTAGGTCAACCAGAGCACAATCCGCACCAGAGTGGTACGGTAATCCTGTCCTGGAAGTCATGTTACTAGACCATGGTGAACCTACGAACTATGAAGAAGTTATGATGAGCCCAGATTCCGACAGATAGCTTGAGGCCATGAAATCTAATATAGGATCCATGTATGAGAACAAAGTATGGACTTTGGTGGACTTGCCCGATGATCGGCAAACCATTGAGAATAAATGGATCTTCAAGGAGAAGACAGACACTGATGGTAATGTTCCTATCTACAAAGCTCGACTTGTCGCGAAAGGTTTTTGACAAATTCAAGGAGTTGATTACGATGAGACTTTCTCACCCATAGCGATGCGTGAGTCCGTCCGAATCATGTTAGCAATTGCCACATTTTATGATTATGAAATCTGGGCTAACAAAGAAGAGTTGTATATGATGCAACCAGAAGGTTTTGTCGATCCTAAAGGTGCTAACAAAGTGTGCAAGCTCCAGTGATCCATCTATGGACTGGTGCAAGCATCCCGGAGTTGGAATATACGCTTTGATGAGGTGATCAAAGCATATGGTTTTATACAGACTTACAGTGAAGCCTGTATTTACAAGAAAGTGAGTGGGAGCTCTGTAGCATTTTTGATATTATATGTGGATGACATATTGCTGATTGGAAATGATATAGAATTTCTGGATAGCATAAAATGACACTTTAATAAGAATTTTTCAATGAAAGACCTCGGTGAAGCTGCTTACATATTGGGCATCAAGATCTATAGAGATAGATCAGGACGCTTGATAAGATTTTTAATGAGTACATACCTTGACAAGATTTTGAAGGAGTTCAAAATGGATCAGTCAAAGAAGGAGTTCTAGCCTGTATTGTAAGGTGTGAAGTTGAGTAAGACTCAAAACCCGACCACGGCAGAAAATAGAAAGAGAATGAAAATCATTCCCTATGCCTTAGCCATAGGTTCTGTAAAGTATGCTATGCTGTCTACCAGACCTATTATGTACCTTGCCATGAGTTTGCCAAAGGGGTACGATAGTGATCCAGGAGTGGATCACTAGACGGCGGTCAAAGTTACCCTTAGTTACCTAACAGGACTAAGGAAGTATTTCTCGGTTATGGATGTGATAAAGAGTTCGTCGTAAAGAGTTACGTCGATGCAAGCTTTTACACCAATCAAGATGACTCTGAGTCTCAATCTAGATATGTATTGAAAGTGGGAGCAATTAGCTAGAGTAGCTCCATGCAGAGCATTGTAGACTTAGAAATTTGCGAAATACATATGGATCTGAATGTGGCAGATACGTTGACTAAGCCTCTTCCACGAGCAAAACATGATCAACACCAAGACTCCATGGGTGTTAGAATCATTACAATGTAATCTAGATTACTGACTCTAGTGCAAGTGGGAGACTGAAGGAAATATGCCCTAGAGGCAATAATAAAGTTGTTATTTTATATTTCCTTATATCATGATAACTGTTTATTATTCATGCTAGAATTGTATTAAACCGGAAACTTGATACATGTGTGGATACATAGACAAAACACAATGTCCCTAGTAAGCCTCTACTAGACTAGCTCGTTAATCAAAGATGGTTAAGTTTCCTAACCATAGACATGTGTTGTCATTTGATGAACGAGATCACATCATTAGGAGAATGATGTGATGGACAAGACCCATCCGTTAGCTTACCATATTGATCATTCAGTTTTATTGCTATTGCTTTCTTCATGTCATATACATATTCCTTTGACTATGAGATTATGCAACTCCCGGATACCGGAGGAATACCTTGTGTGCTATCAAACGTCACAACATAACTGGGTGATTATAAAGATGCTCTACAGGTACTCCCTCCGTTCCGAAATAGATGACTCAACTTTGTACTAACTTTAATATAAACTTAGTATAAAGTTGAGTCATCTATTTTGGAACGGAGGGAGTATCTCCGAAGGTGTTTGTTGGGTTGGCATAGATCGAGATTAGGATTTGTCACTCAGAGTATCGGAGAGGTATCTCTGGGCCCTCTCGGTAATGCACATCATAATAAGCCTTGCAAGCAATGTGACTAATGAGTTAGTTGCGGGATGATGTATTACAGAACGAGTAAAGAGACTTGCTGGTAACAAGATTGAAGTAGGTATGAAGATACCGACGATCGAATCTCGGGCAAGTAACATACCGATGACAAAGGGAATAACGTTTGTGTTGGGGAATGTAGTAATTTAAAAAAATTTCCTACGCACACGCAAGATCATGGTGATGCATAGCAACGAGAGGGGAGAGTGTTGTCCATGTACCCTCGTAGACCGAAAGCGGAAGCGTTAGCACAACGCGGTTGATGTAGTAGTATGTCTTCACGATCCGACTGATCCAAGTACCGAACGTACGGCACCTCCGAGTTTAGCACACGTTCAGCTCGATGACGTCCCGCGAACTCCGATCCAGCAGAGCTTCACGGGAGAGTTCTGTCAGCACGACGGCATGGTGACGGTGATGATGTTGCTACCGACGCAAGGCTTCGCCTAAGCACCGCTACGATATGACTGAGGTGGAATATGGTGGAGGGGGGCACCGCACACGGCTGGAATAGATCAACAGATCAACTTGTGTGTCTAGAGGTGCCCCCCTACCCCCGTATATAAAGGACCAAGGGGAGGAGGCCGGCGGCCAGGAGGAGGGCGCGCCAGGGAGGAGTCCTACTCCCACCGGGAGTAGGACTCCCTCTTTTCCTAGTTGGAGTAGGAGGGGGAAAGGAAGGGAAGGAGAGAGGGGGAAGGAAAGGGGGCGCCGCCCCCCTCCTTGTCCAATTCGTACTAGAGGGGGAGGGGGCGCGCGGCCAGCCCTAGCCGCCCCTCCTCTTCTCCACTAAGTCCTATCTTGGCCCATTAAACTCCCCGGGGGGTTCCGGTAACCCCCCGGTACTCCGGTATATATATCCGAAACTCCCCGAAACCATTCCGGTGTCCGAACATAGTCGTCCAATATATCGATCTTTACGTCTCGACCATTTCGAGACTCCTCGTCATGACCGTGATCATATCCGGGACTCCAAACTATCTTCGGTACATCGAAACACAAAACTCATAATACCGATCGTCATCTAACTTTAAGCGTGCGGACCCTACGGGTTTGAGAACTATGTAGACACGATCGAGACACGTCTCCGGTCAATAACCAATAGCGGAACCTGGATGCTCATATTGGCTCCTACATATTCTACGAAGATCTTTATCGGTCAAACCGCATAACAACATACGTTTTTCCCTTTGTCATCGGTATGTTACTTGCCCGAGATTCGATCGTCGGTATCTTAATACCTAGTTCAATCTCGTTACTGGCAAGTCTCTTTACTCGTTCCGTAATACATCATCCCGCAACTAACTCATTAGTCACACTGCTTGCAAGGCTTATAGTGATGTGCACTACCGAGAGGGCCCAGAGATACCTCTCCGACAATCGGAGTGACAAACCCTAATCTCGAAATACGCCAACCCAACAAGTACCTTTGGAGACACCTGTAGAGCACCTTTATAATCACCCAGTTACGCTGTGACGTTTGGTAGCACACAAAGTGTTCCTCCGGTAAACGGGAGTTGCATAATCTCATAGTCATAGGAACATGTATAAGTCAGGAAGAAAGCAATAGCAGAATACTAAACGATCAAGTGCTAAGCTAACGGAATGGGTCAAGTCAATCACATCATTCGCCTAATGATGTGATCCCGTTAATCAAATGACAACTCATGTCTATGGCTAGGAAACATAACCATCTTTGATCAACGAGCTAGTCAAGTAGAGGCATACTAGTGACACTCTGTTTGTCTATGTATTCACACAAGTATTATGTTTCCGGTTAATACAATTCTAGCATGAATAATAAACATTTATCATGATATAAGGAAATAAATAATAACTTTATTATTGCCTCTAGGGCATATTTCCTTCAGTCTCCCACTTGCACTAGAGTCAATAATCTAGATTACACAGTAATGATTCTAACACCCATGGAGCCTTGGTGATGATCATGTTTTGCTCGTGGAAGAGGCTTAGTCAACGGGTCTGCAACATTCAGATCCGTATGTATCTTGCAAATTTCTATGTCTCCCACCTGGACTTGATCCCGGATGGAGTTGAAGCGTCTCTTGATGTGCTTGGTTCTCTTGTGAAATCTGGGTTCCTTTGCCAAGGCAATTGCACCAGTATTGTCACAAAAGATTTTCATTGGACCCGATGCACTAGGTATGACACCTAGATCGGATATGAACTCCTTCATCCAGACTCCTTCATTTGCTGCTTCCGAAGCAGCTATGTACTCCGCTTCACGTAGATCCCGCCACAACGCTTTGTTTAGAACTGCGCCAACTGACAGCTCCACCGTTCAATGTAAACACGTATCCGGTTTGCGATTTAGAATCGTCCGGATCAGTGTCAAAGCTTGCATAGACGTAACCCTTTACGACTAGCTCTTTGTCACCTCCATAAACGAGAAACATATCCCTAGTCCTTTTCAGGTATTTCAGGATGTTCTTGACCGCTGTCCAGTGATCCACTCCTGGATTACTTTGGCACCTCCCTGCTAAACTTATAGCAAGGCACACATCAGGTCTGGTACACAGCATTGCATACATGATAGAGCCTATGGCTAAAGCATAGGGAACATATTTCATTTTCTCTCTATCTTCTGCAGTGGTCGGGCATTGAGTCTGACTCAACTTCACACCTTGCAACACAGGCAAGAACCCTTTATTTGCCTGATCCATTTTGAACTTCTTCAAAACTTTATCAAGGTATGTGCTTTGTGAAAGTTCAATTAAGCGTCTTGATCTATCTCTATAGATCTTGATGCCGAATATATAAGCAGCTTCACCGAGGTCCTTCATTGAAAAACTCTTGTTCAAATATCCCTTTATGCTATCCAGAAATTCTATATCATTTCCGATCAACAATATGTCATCCACATATAATATCAGAAATGCTACAGAGCTCCCACTTACTTTCTTGTAAATACAGGCTTCTCCAAAAGTCTGTATAAATCCATATGCTTTGATCACACTATCAAAACGTTTATTCCAACTCCGAGAGGCTTGCACCAGTCCATAAATGGATCGCTCGAGCTTGCACACTTTGTTAGCTCCCTTTGGATCGACAAAACCTTCCGGTTGCATCATATACAACTCTTCTTCCAGAAATCCATTCAGGAATGCAGTTTTAACATCCATTTGCCAAATTTCATAATCATAAAATGCGGCAATTGCTAACATGATTCGGACAAACTTAAGCATCGCAGCGAGTGAGAAAGTCTCATCATAGTCAATCCCTTGAACTTGTCGAAAACCTTTTGCAACAAGTCAAGCTTTATAAACAGTAACATTACCGTCAGCGTCAGTCCTCTTCTTGAAGATCCACTTATTCTCAATGGCTTGCCGTTCATCGGGCAAGTCAACCAAAGTCCACACTTTGTTCTCATACATGGATCCCATCTCAGATTTCATGGCTTCAAGCCATTTCGCGGAATCTGGGCTCACCATCGCTTCTTCATAGTTCGTAGGTTTGTCATGGTCTAGTAACATAACCTCCAGAACAGGATTGCCGTACCACTCAGGTGCGGATCTTACTCTGGTTGACCTACGAGGTTCAGTAGCAACTTGATCTGAAGTTTCATGATCATCATCATTAGCTTCCTCACTAATTGGTATAGACGTCACAAGAACCGGTTTCTATGATGAACTACTTTCCAATAAGGGAGCAGGTACAGTTACCTCATCAAGTTCTACTTTCCTCCCACTCACTTCTTTCGAGAGAAACTCCTTCTCTAGAAAGGATCCAAATTTAGCAACAAAAGTCTTGCCTTCAGATCTGTGATAGAAGGTGTACCCAACAGTTTCCTTTGGGTATCCTATGAAGACACATTTCTCCGATTTGGGTTCGAGCTTATCAGGTTGAAGCTTTTTCACATAAGCATCGCAGCCCCAAACTTTAAGAAACGACAACTTTGGTTTCTTGCCAAACCACAGTTCATATGGCGTCGTCTCAACGGATTTCGATGGTGCCCTATTTAACGTGAATGCAGCCGTCTCTAAAGCATAACCCCAAAATGATAGCGGTAAATCAGTAAGAGACATCATAGATCGCACCATATCTAGTAAAGTACGATTACGACGTTCGGACACACCATTACGCTGTGGTGTTCCGGGTGGCGTGAGTTGCGAAACTATTCCGCATTGTTTCAAATGAAGACCAAACTCGTAACTCAAATATTCTCCTCCACGATCAGATCGTAGAAACTTTATTTTCTTGTTACGATGATTTTCAACTTCACTCTGAAATTCTTTGAACTTTTCAAATGTTTCAGACTTATGTTTCATTAAGTAGATATACCCATATCTGCTTAAATCATCTGTGAAGGTGAGAAAATAACGATACCCGCCGCGAGCTTCAACATTCATTGGACCACATACATCTGTATGTATGATTTCCAACAAATCTGTTGCTCGCTCCATAGTTTCGGAGAACGGCGTTTTAGTCATCTTGCCCATGCGGCATGGTTCGCAAGTACCAAGTGATTCATAATCAAGTGATTCCAAAGTCCATCGGAATGGACTTTCTTCATGCGCTTTACACCAATATGACCTAAATGGCAGTACCACAAATAACTTGCACTATCATTATCAACTCTGCATCTTTTGGCCTCAATATTATGAATATGTGTATCACTACTATCGAGATTTAATATAAATAGACCACTCCTCAAGGGTGCATGACCGTAAAAGATATTACTCATATAAATAGAACAACCATTATTCTCTGATTTAAATGAATAACCGTCTCGCATCAAACAAGATCCAGATATAATGTTCATGCTCAACGCTGGCACCAAATAACAATTATTCAGGTCTAAAACTAATCCCGAAGGTAGATGTAGAGGTAGCGTGCCGACCGCGATCACATCGACTTTGGAACCATTTCCCACGCGCATCGTCACCTCGTCCTTAGCCAATCTTCGCTTAATCCGTAGTCCCTGTTTCGAGTTGCAAATATTAGCAACAGAACCAGTATCAAATACCCAGGTGCTACTGCGAGCATTAGTAAGGTACACATCAATAACATGTATATCACATATACCTTTGTTCACCTTGCCATCCTTCTTATCCGCCAAATACTTGGGGCAGTTCTGCTTCCAGTGACCAGTCTGTTTGCAGTAGAAGCACTCAGTCTCAGGCTTAGGTCCAGACTTGGGTTTCTTCTCCTGAGCAGCAACTTGTTTGCTGTTCTTCTTGAAGTTCCCTTTCTTCTTCCCTTTGCCCTTTTTCTTGAAACTGGTGGTCTTGTTGACCATCAACACTTGATGCTCCTTCTTGATTTCTACCTCCGCAGCCTTTAGCATTGCGAAGAGCTCGGGAATCGTCTTATCCATCCCTTGCATGTTATAGTTCATCACGAAGCTCTTGTAGCTTGGTGGAAGTGATTGAAGAATTCTGTCAATGACGCTATCATCCAGAAGATTAACTCCCAGTTGAATCAAGTGATTGTTATACCCAGACATTCTGAGTATATGCTCACTGACAGAACTGTTCTCCTCCATCTTGCAGCTGTAGAACTTATTGGAGACTTCATATCTCTCAATCCGGGCATTTGCTTGAAATATTAACTTCAACTCCTGGAACATCTCATATGCTCCATGACGTTCAAAACGTCGTTGAAGTCCCGATTCTAAGCCGTAAAGCATGGCACACTGAACTATCGAGTAGTCATCAACTTTGCTCTGCCAGACGTTCATAACATCTGGTGTTGCTCCTGCAGCAGGTCTGGCACCTAGCGGTGCTTCCAGGACGTAATTTTTCTGTGCAGCAATGAGGATAATCCTCAAGTTACGGACCCAGTCTGTGTAATTGCTACCATCATCTTTCAACTTTGCTTTCTCAAGGAACGCATTAAAATTCAACGGAACAACAGCACGGGCCAGCTATCTACAACAACATAGACAATCAAGATACTATCAGGTACTAAGTTCATGATAAATTTAAGTTCAATTAATCAAATTACTTAAGAACTCCCACTCAGATAGACATCCCTCTAATCATCTAAGTGATCACGTGATCCAAATCAACTAAACCATGTCCGATCATCACGTGAGATGGAGTAGTTTCAATGGTGAACATCACTATGTTGATCATATCTACTATATGATTCACGCTCGACCTTTCGGTCTCAGTGATCCAAGGCCATATCTGCATATGCTAGGCTTGTCAAGTTTAACCTGAGTATTCCGCGTGTGCGACTGTTTTGCACCCGTTGTATTTGAACGTAGAGCCTATCACACCCGATCATCACGTGGTGTCTCAGCATGAAGAACTTTCGCAATGGTGCATACTCAGGGAGAACACTTATACCTTGAAATTTAGTGAGAGATCATCTTATAATGCTACCATCAATCAAAGCAAGATAAGATGCATAAAAGATAAACATCACATGCAATCAATATAAGTTATATGATATGGCCATCATCATCTTGTGCTTGTGATCTCCATCTCCAAAGCACCGTCATGATCACCATCGTCACCGGCGCGACACCTTGATCTCCATCGTAGCATCGTTGTCGTCTCGCCAACTTATGCTTCTATGACTATCGCTACCGCTTAGTGATAAAGTAAAGCATTACAGGGCGATTGCATTACATACAATAAAGCGACAACCATATGGCTCCTGCCAGTTGCCGATAACTCGGTTACAAAACATGATCATCTCATACAATATAGCATCATGTCTTGACCATATCACATCACAACATGCCCTGCAAAAACAAGTTAGACGTCCTCTACTTTGTTGTTGCAAGTTTTACGTGGCTGCTACGGGCTGAGCAAGAACCGTTCTTACCTACGCATCAAAACCACAACGATAGTTCGTCAAGTTAGTGATGTTTTAACCTTCTCAAGGACCGGGCGTAGCCACACTCGGTTCAAGTAAAGTTGGAGAAACTGACACCCTCCAGCCACCTGTGTGCAAAGCACGTCGGTAGAACCAGTCTCGCGTAAGCGTACGCGTAATGTCGGTCCGGGCCGCTTCATCCAACAATACCGCCGAACCAAAGTATGACCTGCTCGTAAGCAGTATGACTTGTATCACCCACAACTCACTTGTGTTCTACTCGTGCATATAACATCTACGCATAAAACCAGGCTCGGATGCCACTGTTGGGGAACGTGGTAATTTCAAAAAAATTCCTACGCACACGCAAGATCATGGTGATGCATAGCAACGAGAGGGGAGAGTGTTGTCCACGTACCCTCGTAGACCGAAAGCGGAAGCGTTAGCACAACGCGGTTGATGTAGTCGTACGTCTTCACGATCGGACCGATCCAAGTACCGAACGTACGGCACCTCCGAGTTCAGCACACGTTCAGCTCGATGACGTCCCGCGAACTCCGATCCAGCAGAGCTTCACGGGAGAGTTCCGTCAGCACGACAGCGTGGTGACGGTGATGATGTTGCTACCGACGAAGGGCTTCGCCTAAGCACCGCTACGATATGACCGAGGTGGAATATGGTGGAGGGGGGCACCGCACACGGCTGGAATAGATCAACAGATCAACTTGTGTGTCTAGAGGTGCCCCCTGCCCCCATATATAAAGGACCAGGGGGAGGAGGCCAGCGGCCAGGAGGAGGGCGCGCCAGGGAGGAGTCCTACTCCCACCGGGAGTAGGACTCCCTCTTTTCCTAGTTGGAGTAGGAGGGGGAAAGGAAGGGAAGGAGAGAGGGGGAAGGAAAGGGGGCGGCGTCCCCCTCCTTGTCCAATTCGGACTAGAGGGGGAGGGGGCGTGCGGCCAGCCCTAGCCGCCCCTCCTCTTCTCCACTAAGGCCCATCTTGGCCCATTAAACTCCCCGGGGGTTCCGGTAACCCCCCGGTACTCCGGTATATATCCGAAACTCCCCGAAACCATTCCGGTGTCCGAACATAGTCGTCCAATATATCGATCTTTACGTCTCGACCATTTCGAGATTTCTCGTCATGTCCGTGATCATATCCGGGACTCCGAACTATCTTCCGTACATCAAAACACAAAACTCATAATACCGAACGTCATCTAACTTTAAGCGTGCGGACCCTATGGGTTCGAGAACTATGCAGACATGACCGAGACACGTCTCCGGTCAATAACCAATAGCGGAACCTGGATGCTCATATTGGCTCCTACATATTCTACGAAGATCTTTATCGGTCAAACTGCATAACAACATACGCTGTTCCCTTTGTCATCGGTATGTTACTTGCCCGAGATTCGATCGTCGGTATCTTAATACCTAGTTCAATCTCATTACCGGCAAGTCTCTTTACTCATTCCATAATACATCATCCCGCAACTAACTCATTAGTCACACTGCTTGCAAGGCTTATAGTGATGTGCATTACCGAGAGGGCCCAGAGATACCTCTCCGACAATCGGAGTGACAAATCCTAACCTCGAAATACGCCAACCCAACAAGTACCTTTGGAGACACCTGTAGAGCACCTTTATAATCACCCAGTTACGTTGTGACGTTTGGTAGCACACAAAGTGTTCCTCCGATAAACGGGAGTTGCATAATCTCATAGTCATAGGAACATGTATAAGTCATGAAGAAAGCAATAGCAGAATACTAAACGATCAAGTGATAAGCTAACGGAATGGGTCAAGTCAATCACATCATTCTCCTAATGATGTGATCCCGTTAATCAAATGACAACTCATGTCTATGGCTAGGAAACATAACCATCTTTGATCAACGAGCTAGTCAAGTAGAGGCATACTAGTGACACTCTGTTTGTCTATGTATTCACACAAGTATTATGTTTCCGGTTAATACAATTCTAGCATGAATAATAAACATTTATCATGATATAAGGAAATAAATAATATCTTTATTATTTCCTCTAGGGCATATTTCCTTCAGTATGTTGTCATTATGCTACGACCGATAAAGATCTTCGTAGAATATATGAGAACCAATATGAGCATGAAGGAAATTAGCCCTGGAGGAAATAATAAAGTTATTATTTATATTTCCTTATATCGTGATAAATGTTTATTATTCATGCTAGAATTGTATTAACCGGAAACTTAGTACATGTGTGAATACATAGACAAATAGAGTGTCCCTCGTATGCCTCTACTTGACTAGCTCGTTAATCAAAGATGGTTAAGTTTCCTAGCAATAGACATGAGTTGTCATTTGATGAACAGGATCACATCATTAGAGAATGATGTGATGGTCAAGACCCATTCGTTAGCTTAGCACTATGATCGTTTAGTTTATTGCTATTGCTTTCTTCATGACTTATACATGTTCCTATGACTATGAGATTATGCAACTCCCGAATACCGGAGGAACACTTAGTGTGCTATCAAACGTCACAACGTAACTGGGTGATTATAAAGATGCTCTACAGGTGTCTCCGATGGTATTTGTTGAGTTGGCATAGATGAAGATTAGGATTTGTTACTCCGTGTTTCAGAGAGGTATCTCTGGGCCCTCTCGGTAATGCTCATCACTATAAGCCTTGCAAGCAATGTGACTAATGAGTTAATCATGGGATGATGCATTAAGGAGCGAGTAAAGAGACCTGCCGGTAATGAGATTGAACTAGGTATGATGATACCAACGATCGAATCTCGGGCAAGTAACATACCGATGACAAAGGGAACAACGTATGTTGTTATGCGGTTTGACCGATAAAGATCTTCGTAGAATATGTAGGAGCCAATATGAGCATCTAGGTTCCGCTATTGGTTATTGACCAAAGGTGTGTCTCGGTCATGTCTACATAGTTCTCGAACCCGTAGGGTCCGCACGCTTAACGTTCGATGACGATTTGTATTATGAGTTATGTGATTTGATGTACCGAAGGTTGTTTGGAGTCCCGGATGAGATCACGGACATGACGAGGAGTCTCAAAATGGTTGAGACATAAAGATTGATATATTGGAAGGTTACGTTCGGACACCGGAATGGTTCGGGTCGTTTCGGATAAGTTTCGGAGTACCGGGGGTTACCGGAACCCCCCGGGAAGTTATTGGGCCTCATGGGCCTAATGGTGGAAGAGAGGAGGCATGCCAAGGTGTGGCGCGCGCCCCCCTAGCCCGAACTGAATTGGACTAGGGCTAGGGGGCTGGCCCCCCTTTCCTTCTCTTCTCCCTCTCCTTCCCCCCTTCTCCTTGTGGAAGTAGGAAAGGGGGGGGGGGCGATTCCTACTTGGAGTAGGACTCCCCCCTTGGGCGCGCCTCGTCCTGGCCGGCCTCCTCCTCCCTCCCTCCTTTATATATGTGGGAGGGGGGCACCCCAAAGGCACATCAAAGTTTCTCTTAGCCGTGTGCGGTGCGCCCCTCCACGGTTACACACCTCGGTCATATCGTCGTAGTGCTTAGGCGAAGCCCTGCGCCGGTAACTTCATCATCACCGTCACCAAGCCGTCGTGCTGATGGAACTCTCTCTTGGCCTCAACTGGATCAAGAGTACGAGGGACGTCATCGAGCTGAACGTGTGCTGAACACGGAGGTGTCGTACGTTCGGTGCTGAGATCGGTCGGATCATGAAGACGTACGACTACATCAACCGCGTTGATAAAACGCTTCCGCTTTCGGTCTACGAGGGTACGAGGACACACTCTCCCCGCTCGTTGCTATGCTTCTCCCAGATAGATCTTGCGTGATCGTAGGAAAATCAAAATTACTGCGTTCCCCAACAGATCATCTAGGTTCCGCTGTTGGTTATTGACCGGAGAGGTGCCTCGGTCATGTCTACATAATTCTCAAACCTGTAGGGTCCGCACGCTTAACGTTCGATGGCGATTTTTATTATATGAGTTATGTGATATGGTGACCGAATGTTGTTCGGAGTCCCGGATGAGATCACGGACATGACAAGGAGTCTCAAAATTGTCGAGAGGTAAAGATTGATATATAGGACGATGGTATTCGGACACCGGAAGTGTTCCGGGGGTACCGGGTACATATCGGGTCACCGGAAGGGGTTCCGGGCATCCCCCGACAACTACATGGGCTTAATGGGCCAAGAAGGGGACAGACTAGCCCCTAGGGGGCTGGTGTGCCCCATGTAGGCCGAATTAGGAGGGGAAGGAAAGAGGAGAAGAGAGAAAGGAAGGGGAGGGATTCGGCCTCCCCCTTCCTTCTCTCCTCCCTCCTCCTTCCTTCTCCCTCTGGAAGATATGGTAAGGGGGGGGGGCGAATTGCACTAGGGCCCCAAGTAGGATTCCTCCTACTTGGGCGCCCCCTTGGCTGCTCCCTCTCCCTCCCACCTATATATATGAAGGGGGGAGGTGTCACGCCCAATATGCGACCCTATCCGAGAGTGACTCGAAGGTCCCACCAAGGATAGACCCGCATATTGGAAACACTTTTGCAAGGTGGATATCATTACATCATACCATTACATAATAGTTGGGGATACATACATAAGGCACAAACGCCCCAAAGAATACATCAACATCATACATGAGAGCAACATCCGACTACGGATGAAACATAAACATAAACTCAAACAATATCCACCCTGCTAGCCCAGGCTGCCGACCAAGGACCTAACCCAAGATCGACGAAGAAGAAGAACTCCAAAACAAGTAAACATCGCTCTCGCGTCATGATCATCGCATAACCTGTACCTGCAACTGGTGTTGTAGTAATCTGTGAGCCACGAGGACTCGGCAATCCCATTACCATGGGTATCAAGACTAGCAAAGCTTAATGGGTAAGGAAGGGGCAAAGTGGTGAGGTTGCAGCAGCGACTAAGCATGTATGGTGGCTTACTTATGAAACAAGAGCGAGAAGAGGAGCTGAACAAGCGGTCGTCAACTAATAAAGATCAAGAAGTGATCCTGAACTCCTACTTACGTCAAACATAACCCAAAAACCGTGTTCTCCTCTCGAACAACCCCGAAAAGAGACAATCAAGGTTACGCACACGGTTGGTGTATTTTAGAAGAGTTTACTTCAAGTTTACTACAACCGGATATCAACAAATTCCCATCTGCCACATAACCGCGGGCACGGCTTTCAAAAGTTCAAAACCCTGCAGGGGTGTCCCAACTTAGCCCATGATAAGCTCTCACGATCAACGAAGGATATTCCTTCTCCCGGGAAGACCCGATCAGTCTCGGAATCCCGGCTACAAGACATTTCGACAATGGTAAAACAAGACCAGCAAGACCGCCCGATGTGCCGACAATCCCGATAGGAGCTGCACATATCTCGTTCTCAGGGCAACACCGGATGAGACAGGCTACGAGTAAAACCAGACTTCGAGTTTCCCCAAGGTGGCCCCGCAGGCGGCTCGGTTCGGACCAACACTTAGAGAAGCACTGGCCCGGGGGGGGGGGGCTAAATAAAGATGACCCTCGGGTTGGCCGACCCAAGGGAAGGGGTGATAGGTTGTTAGGCAAATGTAAAACCAAGGTTGGGCCTTGCTGGAGGAGTTTTATTCAAAGCGAACTGTCAAGGGGTTCCCATAACACCCAACCGCGTTAGGGACGCAAAATCCGGGAACATAATACCGATATGACGGAAACTAGGGCGGCAAGAGTGGAACAAAACACCAGGCATAAGGCCGAGTCTTCCACCCTTTACCAAGTATATAGATGTATTAATAATATAAGAGATATTGTGATATCCCAACATAAACATAATCCAACATGGAGCAATCTTCATCTTCAACTGCAACTAGCAACGCTATAAGAGGGGCTGAGCAAAGCGGTAACATAGCCAAACAACGATTTGCTAGGAAGGGTGACAAAGGTTAGAGGTTCATGGCAATTTGGGAGGCTTGATAAGCAAGTGGTAGGTAACGCGGCATAGCGATAGAACGAAGCAACTAGCATAGCAATGATAGTACTGAGATCCAAGGTGACGGTCATCTTGCCTGAAATCCCGCTAGGAAGAAGAACAAATCCATGAAGAAGATGAAGCCACGAAGTCGAACCCGGCGTAGTCGAACGAATCCTCACGATCGCAACGAAACAGGAACTAACGAGAAGAAGCACAACCGAAAAGAAACAAAACAACACGGTAAACACTCAACACATGAACAAGGCATGATGCTCAACCAAGCATGATGCATGACAAGTCTACATGAAGCTACTCATGGCAAGAGATGATGCATACAAGAGCAACACATCAAAGCAAGTTTAAATGAGGCCGGAAACAACATATAACAAATCCGGTAAGTCCTCATATGCGAGTTTCGAAATTAGACCAGATCTGAATAAACCTTATGTTCAAGTTGTTAAACATCAAGTTAAAATGCACCAAGATGATCTACACAAAATTCTAGTCAAGTTACATATAAAGTTCATTTAGTTCGGAGCTACGTCCTAGAGGATATGAGCAAAACAAGTTAAACAAGGCATTGATGCAAAAAGCACTCAAACATCAAGCAAACACACTCAAGACATGGATGCAACAAGGTAATATGAAACTACATACAACTTTAAGCAAGTTTCATGTAGAGCACACTCAAAACGGAGCAACGGTTCAACACATACACATGAAACAAGTTTAAAGGACAAGCTGTCCAAAACAGCAACTAGGCAACTTGCAAGCATCAAGACAACATGCTACAGCACCTCAACATGAAAACTAATTACATTGGCCTGATGCACAGGTAAAGAATTAAAAAACATGAACACTGAGCTATCTCCAGAAATCACTAGAACATGCTCAAAAGGACATGGCAAGATTGCAAATAATAACAGTTTCACAGACAGCAGAAATCACTGTGCATGGCAGAAATAACATCAGATTGCAATGTTTAGAGCTATCAAACAACAAGTTACAGAACGCTATCATGGAAAACTTAAGCATGGCATGCTAGTACTAAAATCACTTAACAATACTTACTTACTGAACTTATTCCAAAGATCAACAGAAGACATGGTAGCATCCATGCAAACATGGCAAGTAATATGACAGATTCAGACAAGTGAAAATAACAGTACATGGCAGTAACAACGATAAGTAGGCCTTTTGGTGAGCTTGTACCACTCACCACAGAGCAATACCTGGCATGACATGGTGACCAACAGTAAGAAGACACATTTAGGGAGCTAAAAATGGCAATAGCAAGTTCATAGGGTGCATGGATCACTAGCAAAACACATGGCAAAACTGAACTTAAAGTTAACAGGCTGACAGCATCATTATTTAACAAGTTTGGAGCATGATATCAATAAGCTATAGCAGGACATAAATGCAAAACAAGACATGTATGGATTCAAAATAACATGTATAACAAAATATCCTTAGTGAACATCTCCAGATTATGCATAGAATGACTAGTATAAGCAGGTTTACATAGCATCACAACATAACAGTTTCAGACTTAGCAAAACAGTAACAGCAAGTAGCCCACTTCACAAGCTTGATGCACTCACTACAGGGCATAACAAAATACAAGGCTTGCACCACTGTAAATATGGCATGAAGATTCTTCACAAACATGTAGACATCATGCTCATAGGATGCACACACAAAATGCAATGAAAAAGACAAATCATCAAGTTTTGTTAACAGGCAGCAGATAACATCATATAGCACTCTTGCAATGATGATTTGAGCATCAAGGTGTACTCAAATGAACATGACACAATGGAACAAAATGAAGAGCATCTCATGGTGAACATTCTGACATATTATATGCATGAATCGGAGCAACGAGTGCAGAGATGCGACATGATGAAGATGGCATAAAATTAATCAGGAAAAGGACTTGGACGAAAATCACCTCCCGAAAATAGATCTAGGGTTTCGGGGCACGCGGAACGAGGTTCGCCGGAGCTTCGCCGGAGTTGGAGAAAAAGGCGTCCGAAGCTCGGGGAAGCTTGCCGGTGGACAGGGGAGGCCGGATCCGCGGCGAGGAGGCGCGGGGAAGCCGGGGCGGCGCGGTCGGCGAGGTCGGCGGCGAGCTAGGCGGCGGCGCGGCGGATGAGCGACGGCGAAGGTCGGCGGCGAGGTCCAAGGCGGCGGCGCACGGTGGATGGACGGCGCCGGAACGGGCGTGGGGCTCGTGCGCCCGCGGGAGGCGGCGGCGCGGCGGAGGAGGGCGGCGCCGGCGGGCGGGCACGGGAGGCGCTCGGGCTCGGGCGACGGCGGCGGATGGGCTCGCGCGGGCCCGCGACGGGCCTGGCGGGCCGCGGCGGCGCGCGGGACGGGTGGCAGCGGAGGCGACATGTGGTGGGCGGTGGTTCGCTCGGGGCGGCGGCGCGGTGTCCGGCGGCGAATGGACATGTCCGGCTGCGAGGTGGGACGATGGCTAGGGTTTCATCCGCGAAATTTCGGGGAAGAGGGCATATTTATAGGTAGAGGGAGCTAGGAGAGTTCAAATGAGGTGCGGTTTTTGCCCACACGATCACGATCCAACGACCGAGAGCATTGAGGGGGTTTGGGTGGGCTCATGGGCTGTGATGAAGAGGTGCTGGGCTGCAAAGAGAGAGGTGTTTTCGGGCTACGCGGTTAACCGTTAGGGCGTCAAACGAGCTCCAAATAGAACGAAAATTGACAGGTGGTCTACCTACTCTAAAACAACACCGCACGCCTAAGTTTCATCCCATTCCGAGAACATTTTTATGCCACTCATGACACGAGGTCTGAGAGGTGCAACGGGCGCGTGTGGGAGTGTCGGAACGCGA
Organism: Triticum aestivum; assembly: GCF_018294505.1. NCBI lineage: Eukaryota > Viridiplantae > Streptophyta > Magnoliopsida > Poales > Poaceae > Triticum > Triticum aestivum. Next base: position 376,162,391 of record NC_057796.1, on the reverse strand, counting down.
AACAGACAATGGGGAAAAAGACCGGATGCAAGTTTTGAAAATATGAGGATGCAATGCATATGATGACATGGCAAAATGCAACACGCAAGCAAAAGACATGGCAACGCCGGCGAATAACTGGAAGACACCTGGCGCATCGGATCCGGGGCGTTACAGGAGGCACCTAGAACACAACAACAACATCTGTTAGCCGTGTGCGGCGCCTCCCTCCACAGATTACACCTTCGGTCATATCTTCGTAGTGCTTAGGCGAAGCCCTGCGCAGATCACTTCTCCATCACCATCACCACGCTGTCATGCTGACGAAACTCTCCCTCGACACTTTGCTGGATCAAGAGTTCGAGGGACGCCATCGAGCTGAACGTGTGCAGAACTCGGAGGTGCCATACGTTCGGTGCTTGATCGGTCGGAACGAGAAGAAGTTTGACTACATCAACCGCGTTGTCAAACGCTTCCGCTTTCGGTCTACGAGGGTACGAGGATAGACTCTTCCCCTCTCGTTGCTATGCATCTCCTAGATAGATCTTGCGTGAGCGTAGGTAAAATTTTGAAATTGCATGCTACGTTTCCCAACATCTCTACCCTAGTCACTCCTACTCCCACCACACTCGACCCCTCCACTCTCAACTTTCACCGAGATCACATCTCAAACCACATCAAGTTTAAACTTGATACCCCTAAGAACAACTACATCAAATGGCACACGTTCTTCACTCTCGTCCTTCAGCAGCGCCTTGTCCAAGATCAAATCCAGCGACCTCCCCCGGCCAATTCCGACGGTGTTTGGCTTGCCATCGATCAGTGGCTAACCCTATTGATCCTCTTCACCCTGGCTGATTCCCTTCTCGAGCTCATCATGGGGGTGCCAACGATGCGTACACTGCCTGGACTCGCATCCGAGACTACTTCTAGGTGAGGGAGTCCTGGATTAAGGGGTCCTCGGGCGTCCGACCTATGTGACGTGGGCCGGACTAATGGACTATGAAGATACAAGATAGAAGACTCCTTCCCGTGTCCGGATGGGACTCTCCTTTGCGTGGATGGCAAGCTTGGTGTTCGGATATGAAGATTCCTTCCTCTGTAAACCGACTATGTACAAACCATAGTCCCCTCCGGTGTCTATATAAACTGGAGGGTTTAGTCCGTAGAGGCGATCATAATCATACAGGCTAGACATCTAGGGTTTAGCCATTACGATCTCGTGGTAGATCAACTCTTGTAATACTCATATTCATCAAGATCAATCAAGCAGGAAGTAGGGTATTACCTCCATCGAGAGGGCCCGAACCTAGGTAAACATCGTGTCCCCAGTCTCCTGTTACCATCGATCCTCAGACGCATAGTTCGGGGCCCCCTACCCGAGATCCGCCGGTTTTGACACCGACATTGGTGCTTTCATTGAGAGCTCCCCTATGTCGTCGACCGAAGGACCGATGGATCGCTTCATCAACAACGACGACACCACCGCCGATGAGATCTTCCCTCCCGGCCAACACAGAAGGCCACCTCGAGCAGGTTGAGAGCTACGCCCCTGGCCATCAGGTCAGGTTTGGAAGCCTGAACTACATTGCTGATATCCGCGGAGACTTGATTTCCGACGGATTCGACCCCATGGCGACCGCTCCCTGCCACCACGATGAACATGACCTAAATCTGTCATTGGACCACATCCAGGAGATAGCGCCTATAACTACTCTGGCCGTGGATCCGGAGCAGATCACGTCGTCCGAGGATGGGAAGCTCAACCCCGCCACGGAAGCCGCAGACTCAGCGGCGCTGGAGCTGCACACAGACCCAACCTTGAGCGGGATCTGTGTCACCGGAACTTCGGATTCGTCTCCGGCTACAGGTTCCAAACCATGTGCATCTGCGTCCTTCGAGCTTGATCTGGCGCCTGTCGTCGAATTCAGCTCTTCAGACATCTTCCGGCACTCACCTTTAGGTGATGTGCTGAACTCATTAAAAACCCTCTCCTTAGCAGGGGACTCACAGACGAATTATATCTGGTTTGAACTGGAGGCTGATGATGGAGAATTTCACTTCCCACCCACCACCCACTTCATAGCCACTGTCGAGGACTTAACTGACATGCTCGATTACAGCTCCGAAGACATCGACGGTATGAACGACGATGCCGGAGAAGAGCAGGCCCAAAACCCGCCGTTCACCGGACGCTGGACGGCCACCTCTCCGCATGACGTGTATATGGTGAATACACCTAAAGAGGGTAACGACGATAACAAGGAGAATCTAGTTGAGGATAAACCTCCTGAGATACCGCCTAAGCAGCGGCATCAGCGGCGCCGTCCCAAATCACGCCGCAACAAAGAAAGCAATACCGGCAAGGGAGACTATAACACTCCGGAGAATGCCGATGACCCAGACACCCCAGTCGAACCAACATCCAAACAGGATGATAGGGAAGAGGGGCAGGGTAACCCCGACGAGCCAGTCGGGAACGAGGACCCAGAGGACAGCAATTATACGCCGCCCTACGAAGACGAAATAAGCCTCGGCGACGAAGACTTCATTGTGCCAGAAGAACCCCTCGAGCAGGAACGCTTTAAGCAACAGCTCATCGCAACCGCGAGGAGCCTGAAAAGGAAGCAGCAACGGCTTCAAGCCGAACAGGATACACTCAACGATAGATGGACCAATGTCCTGGCAGCCGAGGAATACGACCTTGCACGACCAACCAAAAGCTACCCGAAGTGCAAGTTGTTACCCCAATTCAATGATGAGGCACGGGAGCCTATAATATCAACGCATAACGCAGCTGACAAACAAGACCGGCCACCGCGTGGCCGGGACAGAACGGCCACCCAAGCCGAACACCAGCCCAAATTACCCCGCCGTAAAGACAGGGAGACAGTGGCCCAGTGAGAGAGTCCTGGACTAAGGGGTCCTCGGGCATCCAGCCTGTTAGCCATGGGCCGGACTGATGGGCTGTGAAGATACGAAGACCGAAGACTGCACTCGTGTCCGGATGAGACTCTCCTTGGCGTGGAAGGCAAGCTTGGCGATCAAACATGTAAATTCCTTTCTTTGTAACCGACCTTGTGCAACCCTAGATCCTTCCGGTATCTATATAAACCGGAGGACTTAGTCCGGAGGCAGGATATTCATTACCATAGTCATACAGGCTAGATTTCTAGGGTTTAGCCATTACGATCTCGTGGTAGATCAACTCTTGTAATACTCATATTCATCAAGATCAATCAAGCAGGAAGTAGGGTATTACCTCCATAGAGAGGGCCCGAACCTGGGTAAACATTGTGTCCCCTGTCTCCTGTTACCATCGACCTTAGATGCACAGTTCGGGACCCCCTACCCGAGATCCGCCGGTTTTGACACCGACATTGGTGCTTTCATTGAGAGTTCCACTGTGACGTCGATGACAGGATTGATGACTCACCTCGTCCTTAATGACAATATCACCTCCGAAGGAGCACTGGCCCCAGGCCAAACCCTCCGGCTGGGCGGCTTTATCATGACCGTCCGTTCGGTCGTTAAGCCGACGATAACCTCCCGGGCCATAGAAAATCCCCTTTCTATCGACTCCAAACACTCCAAGCAGATGGATCCGGCGGAGTTTTCGTCTTTAAACGAGCTCCTAGATCGCATCGCCGCCCTGGGGATCGCCACAGATTACGATCGGATCGGGCTTAAACCCAATGAAGGAGAAATCAAATCTCCACCGGTCACCCACCAGATAGCGGTAGTCGAGGAGCAAGACGGCGTCTCTTCCTCTATGCCGAAGACGGACTATGTTCGGATCGCCGACCCTGAAGAGCCGGATACCCACTAGCGAAACTTGCCTTCTGAATAGAATCGGACGGCGAGCCTAAGCAATTAGAAGATACCACGGAGCCCGGACTATTAAGTCTGGAAGATCTTCAGACTCCGGATCATCAATCGGGTCAGGGTTCGGATTCAATTCCACCCACCCACCCAGACATAAGCGCTCTCATGAGCATACAACAGCAGCCATAGGAAACGGTGCATCACTTCTGGGCCAGATTCCTCCTTGTCAAGGACAAGGTTAAAGATTGCTGCGACGAGGACGCGATATCGGCGTTTTGCAAAAATTGCACGGATGAAGGAATCCTCAACACCATTAATCGCCGCCGCATACTACACTTCGCTGACTTGTCAACTATCGTACAGAAGTACAATGCAATAGAAAGCACTTGGAAAGCTCAGGCAGCTCGCTGGGAGCCGTCGGTCCCAACTCAACCTCTCGTCCAGGAGAAAAGGGCGCACCCTCGTGGCACGCCCAGTCAAATAGCCAAGAAATATAAACCCATTACGCGGCACGGAACCGTGCTGGAGGGATGGCTCGATGGCCCATGCAAAATACACACAACACCGGATACCATATCAACCCACAGCCTTAGAGCATGTTGGATACTCCGGCAGGTAGCCAAGAGCGGCGAGGACATCCTTACCAAAAACGCCCCAGAGCAACACCCTCCAGAAGACGACGACCCCAGAGTATTGACGGTCTTCGAGACATTCGCTTCAAACAACAAGCACAAAAGGGCACTGCACGACCTTGCCGAAGTCTGTCAAATCGCCGCGATAAACCCTTGGAACGACATGGCTATAACCTTTAATGCCGGTGACGAACCAAAATACAGGAAAGTCCGAGCGCCAGCCGCATTAGTCCTCAGTCCTATCATGGACGACTTTCGACTCACCAAGGTCCTCATGGACGGCGACAGCGGACTAAACCTCATCTATGAGGATACACTCCAAAAAATGGAAATAGACAAGAGCCGCATCAAGCAAAGCAACACGACCTTCCGAGGAATCATTCCCAGTCGGGAGGCACGGTGTGCGGGAAAAATCACACTTGACGTGGTATTCGGCACGCCGGAGAATTATTGGTCCGAAGAAATAACCTTCCAAGTGGCTCCTTTCAACAGTGGATATCACGCCCTGTTGGGGCGAGACGCTTTTACACGCTTCCAAGCTATACCTCATTACGGGTACATGAAGCTCAAAATGCCCGGGCCCAACGACACTCTTGTTAGTGATCCGGACATAGCACTCCGCACCGAAAACAAAACCGCATCCCTGGCCCTTGAGGCATTATCTGAAGCCCCCGCGGCCGAAGAATTAACTGCACTGCGCTCCACTGTGGACAGGGACGATGTGATCTTAGACAAACGACCCAAATCCACCTCCTTCAAACTGGCAGAAGAAATAGTCAAATTCCAGGTCCACCCAACGGACCCTAAGAAGACAGTATCTATTGGAGCACAACTAGGCCCAACTGTCGACGCCGCGTTACGGGATTTCCTTCGCGAAAACTGGGATATATTCGCCTGGCACCCTTCTGATATGCCTGGAATCCCACGCAAGCTGGACGAACATAGCCTCAATATATTAAAGGGATACTAACCAGTCAAACAAGCACTGCAGTGCTTTTCCGAACCCAAACGCCAAGCTATGGGGGAGGAGCTAGCCAAGCTAATTGAGGCTGGATTCATTAGAGAAATAAAACATCCGGACTGGCTGGCAAACCTGGTGATGGTACCAAAGAAGGACAAATCCTGGCGCCTGTGCGTCGATTTTAAAGACCTCAATAAGGCTTGCCCTAAGGATCCTTTCCCCCTCCCCCGCATTGATCAAATCATTGATGCTACCGCAGGACACGACTCACTATGTTTCCTTGATGCATATTCCGGATACCATCAAATCAAAATGAAGGAGTCCGACCAAGCTGCAACAACATTCATTACCCCATATGGACCATTCTGCTTCAACACCATGCCCTTCGGGCTCAAGAATGCCGGCGCCACATACCAACGCATGATTCAAACATGCCTGGAGAAACAGATCGGCAAGACAGTTGAAGCTTATGTGGACGACGTCGTCATCAAAACTAGGCACGTCGAAAACCTAATAGATGATTTAAGTCTCACATTCGACAACCTCCGCGTGTATGACATTAAGCTCAATCCGGAAAAGTGTGTTTTCGGCATCCCCGCTGGAAAACTTCTGGCCTTCATCGTTTCCAATAGAGGAATTGAAGCAAATCCAGCCAAAATCCGAGCTCTGTCACAATTGGCTACGCTAACAGACCTCAAACAAGTCCAAAAACTTGCTGGTTGCGTGGCAGCTTTAAGCCGCTTTATCTCCAGATTGGAGAAAAGGCACTGCCACTCTATAGCCTTCTACGGCGCAGCGATAACTTCGAGTGGACAGACGCGGCGACGGCCGGACTAGAAGAAATAAAAGCCCTTCTAGCGAGCAACCCAATCCTGGCCGCGCCAAACGTCGGCAAACCCATGTTGCTAGGCAACACATCAGGTGGTGAGCGCCGTGCTCGTCGTTGAACGAGAACAGGATGGACACAAATTCCTGCTCCAAAAACCAGTATACTACGTATCTACTGCCCTCACACCATGCAAATCCCAGTACCCCCATTATCAAAAGATAGCATACGCGGTCTTCATGGCATCCCGGAAGCTATGACACTACTTGCAGGAGTGTTCAATCACGGTGGCTTCTGAAGTACCACTCAATGACATAATAAACAACCACGACGCTACGGGTCGAATTGCCAAATGGGCCATTGAGCTCCTTCCATTTGACATAACATACAAACCACGTCGAGCCATTAAATTCCAAGTACTGGCTGACTTTGTCGCTGAATGGACTGAGGTTGAACTCCCTAAAGAGTACGACACATATTCCAATTGGGTCATGTATTTTGGTGGCTCCAAAATGTTGGTCGGGCTAGGAGCGGGCGTCGTGTTAACATCCCCCACTAGAGATGTCGTCCAGTACGTACTCCAAATATTATACACAGACTCCAATAACGCAGCCGAATATGAGGCCTTTGGTCTCCGGATGGCTGTCTCCATGGGAATACAACGCCTGGAGGTGCGCGGGGACTCAAACCTCGCAATATCTCAAATAAATGGAGACTTCGATGCTAAATACCCAAAGATGGCAGCTTATCATAATGCCGTCCTAAAAATGTCGGCTCGGTTCGAGGGGCTCGAATTTCATCACGTCGCCCGAGAAAGTAATCAGGCGACGGACGTCCTTGCTCGTATTGGTGCCAAGCGCAACCCTGTCCCACCTAACATGTTCCTGGAAAGGCTTTTTAAGCCATCCGTGGTGTGGCAAGGGGAGGGCGGAAACAACAGTCCAGATCTGAACACAACCCCAGATTCCGAACACACCGATATCATCGGCGGCTTAGCCACCGAAATAACACCATCGGCCCATCTCATTATGGCAGTCATCACCCCATGGACCGAACCCTTCTTTGCCTACCTTAATAGGAAAGAACTTCCCGAAGATCAGAATGAGGCTCGCCGCATTGTCCGACGTTCGAAGGCCTACAAGGTTCACGACGGAGAGCTCTACAAGAAAAGTACTACCGGGGTCCTTCAAAGATGTATCTCCGAGGAAGAGGGGCGGCAGCTTCTGGCAAAAATTCATGCCGGTGTCGGCGGACACCACGCCGCAGCTCGGGCCCTTGTTAGCAAGGCCTTCCGTTCAGGGTTTTATTGGCCGACGGCCTGAGCAGACGCACAGGACCTTGTCCAACGTTGCGTCGGATGCCAACTCTTCGCCAACCAAAGCCATATGCCCCCAACTGCCCTACAAACAATCCCCATTACTTGGCCTTTCACGGTCTGGGGACTGGATATGGTTGGACCCCTTAAAGGGGGAAGCCATAAGAAAAAATATCAGCTGGTTATGGTGGATAAATTCACTAAGTGGATAGAGGCCAAACCAGTCAAAACGGCTGAGTCCGGGCCGGTGATAGAATTCATATCCGGTGTTGTGCACCGTTATGGTGTTCCACACAGCATCATCACCGACAATGGCTCCAATTTCACAGCCGATGAGGTGAAAATCTGGTGTGCTAATCTCGGCATTAAGCTCGATTACGCCTCCGTCTACCACCCGCAAACAAACGGTCAAGTCGAACGAGCCAATGGTCTTATTATGAGCGGCATCAAGCCTAGACTAGTGCGGTCTTTGAAAGAAACAGACAAGCACTGGGTTGAGGAGCTCGACTCCGTACTCTGGGGGCTGCGCACCACGCCCAACCGTACTACCGGATACACACCTTTCTTCATGGTGTATGGCACAGAGGCTGTGTTGCCCTGTGATATTTTCACGACTCGCCTTGAGTGCGTATGTACAAAGAGAGAGAGGCCGAGCTTGATCGGCAGGACAGCCTAGATGCCCTGGAGGAGGAGCGCGATGTCGCAAAAGCCCGTTCAACATTTTACCAACAGCAGGCTCGAAAATATCAAAGCAGAGAAGTATGGGCCAAAACTTACAACGTTGGTGAACTCGTTCTACGCCTACCGAAAAAGAAAAAGGACAAACTCAAGCCCAAACGGGAGGGTCCCTTCATCATTGACGAAGTTCTCACCGGAGGAGCGTACTGTCTGCGTGATGCATCAGACAATCGCCTAGAGCCGAACCCCTAGAACGCGGCCAGACTCCGAAGATTCTATGCCTAGCGCTGAACTCTTCGTTTGTCTCCTTCTCCCCTGTAGTTTCCATTATTTTTTCTCTCTTTTCCGTTTTCCTTTTTTCTCTTCTTCTTTTGCTTTAAAGCTCTCGTACGGCTAGACTGCACACCTTCGATGTATACATCTTCAAATATGTACGTCCATTGTACCTGGGGGCTTCTTGGACAGAAGCTTGTTATTATTCTCTGGGCATCAAGCTCTTCACATATGCGTTTTTCCCATATGTACCTTTAGTCGCCATTATATGTATTGATATGACTTAAGTTTTGGCCAAGCTGGGTTGCCAGGCTCCTGTGCTTATGCCCTACGTTCCCGTTAGTTCGGCTAGGGCATAAAGGGAGCACCTCTGCGATTGTTACTGCCGGGTCATCCGGATGTGTACCTCAGACTGGGTGAAGCTGAAAGCTAGCGTTCTTAAGGGAATATTCGGTCGGCGAATTAAAGATGTTTCTGCATTCACACTATTGTGAACCCCCAGAGGTGATATATACTGCGATTCCCCAATCACAGTTCGGATATGCACATTAACGCATGCACACCCAGGGAAAGGAACCCTTAACGGAACTATTCTCTCTGGAAGATGTTTCTTACAATCTTAATGTAATATAACATAACTAGCCGGATACAACTTGTCTGTTCAAGCAACTATGACCCCTATGCCTAGTTTCCACGCATAGTCTATTCGGCCGCTCCGGTATTCGGAAACACTCCGCACCTTAGGGTCAGGAGGTTGAAGTGAAAAGGTCTACCATGACAAATGTTTTACAATCCAGCTAGAGTTACATATGTCAAAGAAAGTACATAGTCACTTGGACTCAAAAACTTCCTTCTCTATACCGTCCAACAGGCGGTCTAACTTACAATCCTGTTGGGAATATCTAGCGGCCACCTCTACTTGGTCATATACTAAACTAACGGGAATTTCTTCCCCATTTGACCCTAGCGGTCCGACCCGGGATCCAGCTTGGTATACTGCGTTTTCACCATGGCCCAGGCCTCTCGCGCACCCTCCAGGCAGGCCGATATCTTCCATAGTAGGATACGCCGCCGTGCTCCCTTGAACAGCTCTGCAAGCTCCTCCATACTCACTGGAGGGGAGGCGGATGGCCATAAGGCCTTGGCAACACTCCGCATTGCCTGTCGAGCTTGCTCGTGTAATTGTGACAGCCCTTGCAGCAGATCACTTGATGATCCGGACACCTCCTCTTCGGGACGGCCCGTCAACATACCTGCAATCATAGCTATATCAGCTACTTTTACCTCCAAACTGTTATAAGGTAAATTCGGCCACGTACTGAATATGCCGCCTCGCAACTTTTTATTCTCCTTCACGAAGTCGGCTAGCTGGGCCCGCACATCTTTCAGTTCTTCACCCAGTTTGGTGTTTGAATCCTGGAGTTTGTTTTTCTCCTCTCTGACTCGGGTCAGAACACGCTCGCCTGCGGCGTATAGTATTTTTGCCTCTTTCTCTCCCGCTTGAGCGGTTTTCAGCTTCTCTTCCAGTTGATCTGATGATCCTATTATGAGATAAGCAACAATATTAGCACAGCTGGTACATAATTGTTATTCCTCGATGGAGGGGAACATTACCAGAAGATGCCGCCTTGGACTTTTTCAGTTTGGCGGTAGCAACATTTAGCTGTGTCCGACACTGCTCCAGCTCCTGAGTTAGCAGGTTGTTCTTCTCCGTAAGAACCTGGTTATACAATGATCCTTAAATCACTTGTGCCAACTGCTTTCAGTCTCAGGGGCTACTAGCATGTGGTTATCCTATTCGGACAAAAGAAACCTTACCTGCACATCCGTTAAATGCTGCTTTGTGGCTCTGCCCAGCCCATCTCAAGCAGCTCGGATGTATGCGTCAGCCGAGCTGAAGGCATCAAACGCCTCTTTTGAGAAGCCAAGGTCCCGTAAAACGGCCCTCCGGCACCGATGATTCATGGCACTCTCCACTTCTGAGTTGGTGACGGACATATCTTCTGAGCCCTCGGCCGAAGGACTGTCTGGTGTCATTTCCGTATCGGCCCCCGTCTCTCTGGCGGGGTCTGCACCCCGGCTGTTGGGAGTACGACTGGCTGAATTCCCGGACATAGTTCGGCGAACCTTTTTCCTGATACGGGACAAACATAACAGTCATAGTTGGATATGACTACTAAAGCATACTTTCAAATCCGTACCACTTCGACGAAGGCCCGGCTGTGTCTTCACCGGCCGTCCTTTTAGAGGCCTTGCTCGGCGCAGGAGCCGCTCTCTTTGGAGTCGCCCCTGGGGTAGCATGACGTGCCGAACGCCTCCCCTTTGGAGCATGAGACAGTGTGGTGGGTGAGGCAGTGCGGAAAACTCTTTCGAGGGAGATTTCTCCTGTTGACTTATGTGGGAAGCAGGAAGAAGACCAGGATAATCGGCAATAATGGCCACTTCCGTGCCATTCGTAGCTCGCCTGGTAAAACACCCCTTTCGCTAGTACCTCAAATATATCCGGGTCCTCTTCAAACCCAGGATCAAGCTCCCGGTTGTGGTTCTCTGGCTGTGGGGCGGGGCTGTGAAGCCCCTCGATGATCTTTCGCCAGTGCTGTTAGGAATAGACGGATTAAGAATTCATTAAAAATGACTTGGAGAGTGGAATGAGTAAAAGCAGAGGGGTCAGGACTTACCCAGCTGGGAGGGTCATACATAGAGTACCCATCTCTGCGCTTGATGCGAAGGAATTCCTCCTCCTCCCCCTTAAACAGCTCGGCCAGTATCTTGGCCAAAGCGGCGGGGGTGTCCGGACCTTTCCGACCACAGCGGGAGGCGTCGTCCTCCCCATTATAGTGCCACATTGGGAGCCCTTTGTATTGAAGTGGCTGAACCCCTCGCACTACTGAGGTTGCCATTACCTCAACTATTGTTAATCTAGACTGGGCGAGCGTCTTTATCTTGTTCATAAGCTGACCAACTTCTGCACTGTCATCCTCTTCAAGACTATGGGGACGCTAACTGTGGCGTTTCTTTAGCGGAACTCTTGCAAATTCGGGAAGGCCCTTCCGAACTGGGTCGGGAAGTGCGACGTCCTCGATGTAGAACCATTCGGAAGGCCATTCTTCAGATGCCTTCCTTGGTGTGCCGGACAGGTATCCGATATCGGCGATACGCCATATTTCGGCTCCGCCCACTTCAAATATTGACCCCTCGTGGTTGCGCGGAACAAGACAGAACAACTTTCTCCACAGTTCAAAATGGGCCTCAATACCCAGAAATAGTTCACACAAAGCAACATAACCCGCAATATGCAGGATAGAGGCAGGAGTAAAGTTGTGCAGTTGGAGTCCATAATATTCCAGAAGCCCTCGGAGGAACGGATGAATTGGAAATTCGACGCCTCTTAGCAGATATGGGACGAAACACACTCGCTCCCCCTAGATGGATTGGGGAGGTCCTCCGCCTGGGTCTCGCCATTAAAGGAGGCCAGCCCTGCTCGAACAGGGACCAGATCTGCAGGGGGAAGAAATCCTTGCGTTTGCAACTTCGCCAATTGACTGTGGGACACAGAGCACCTCTCCCACTCGCCTTTCTCTGGGTCGGAATGAGAGGAGGAGCTGGGAATGCTAGTCATGTTGGAATGGTCTTTCCTAGCAATCTCTGAAGATTTTCTCCGCGTGGTGCCGAATGGATCTCAGATCAAATCTCTTTAAATAGACGATCTTCTTGCATGGCCGGGGTGTTATTTGCAAAAAAATACCTTGACCTTCCGTATTCGTTCGACACGTGGAAGCTGAAGTCATTGATGCACATAAGCCGAGGGGAGCGACATTGAATTAAAATCCGAATACATTACTCGGAAGTCATCAGAGGAGGAACCCGCCTTGCAATGCCGAAGACAATCTGCACGCCGGACACCTCGTCATTGAAGCCTGGTTCGGGGTGTCGATGTCAAAACCGGCGGATCTCGGGTAGGGGGTCCCGAACTGTGCGTCTAGGATCGATGGTAATAGGAGACGGGGGACACGATGTTTACCCAGGTTCGGGCCCTCTCTATGGAGGTAATACCCTACTTCCTACTTGATTGATCTTGATGAATATGAGTGTTACAAGAGTTGATCTACCACGAGATCGTAATGGCCAAACCCTAGAAGTCTAGCCTATGTGAATATGGTAATGAGTATCTGCCTATCCGGACTACGCTCTCCAGTTTATATAGACACTGGAGAGATCTAGGGATACATGGGGTCGGCTACATAAGAAAGAATCTTCATAGTTGATCGCCTAGCTTGGCTTCCACGCCAAGGAGAGTCCAATCCGGATACGGGTATAGTCTTCGGCCTTCATATCTTCACAGCCCATCAGTCTGGCCCAAAGGATAACAGGCCGGACGCCAAAGGACCCCTTAGTCCAGGAGTCCCTCAGTAGCCCCTAAACCTGGCTTCAATGACGAGGAGTCCGGCGCGCATATTTGTCTTCGGCATTGCAAGGCGGGTTCGCTCCTTCCGAACTCCAGAATAGTCTTTGGATGTAGTAAGTATATCCAGACCTGTGCATATAATTGCAGAGAATACCATATTCCACGAGTCCAATTTGCTGATAACTGTTTATGACATCGTATCACGCCTGTGCGGTTACTATTTCCAACCGTTGGCTAGCACGTCGCCCCACGTCTCGGGACGCGGTTTTACTGGCACGTCTTGTCAAAGCAGAGATCGTGTCCCCTTATTCACGGGATTTTCATTAATGCAGGCGTGGGTAACCCAACCGTCCCCTGGGTACAACTCTTTGGGGATAGGTAAGTTTCGAGACCAAGGTGGAGACGCTCAGTATTTGGGGTCTTTATATAGGGACCCAAACTCGTCTTCTTCCTTTGTGCTTGCTCCTTCCTCAACCCCAGCCACCCCAAGTTCCAACCCTAGGGTTCCAATCGCCACCTGCCCTAATCATGTCCAGATCCAGCCGTCAAGGCCGGTGGGTGGCTTCTTCTGTCACAGAGGAGGATATTGTGAAGCTCCACGCAGCAAGGTATCTGACCCCAGAAATCCTTCATCGGTTTCCTGCACAAGGGCAGGTTATACCCACCCCCAGATCCGGCGAGAGGGTGGTATTTGTGTCCCACTTCCTCCATGGGTTAGGGTTCGCGCTCAACCCCTTCGTCCGGGGGCTCATGTTCTACTACGGGCTAGATTTTCACGACCTAGCCCCGGACTCTATTCTTCTCATCTCGACATTTATCGTTACGTGTGAGGCCTTTCTCCGGACTCCTCTGCACTTCGGTTTGTGGCTCAAGACCTTTGACGTGAGGCCGCATGTGACAGATGGGGAACAGGCAGAATGCGGCAGCGCCACAATAGGCAAGCTTGCCGGCACGGTTTGGTTCGAAGGATCCTTCGCCGAGTCTTCCGGCATGTGGCAACAAGGGTGGGTTTATATCAACGAGCCGCGGGGCTCCAAGTGGGCGGCTACGCCTGCGTTCTGACCCGGCCCTCGAATTCAGCCTGCTTCATGGATCAATAAGGGATTGGACTGGGGATCCGTCAATGAAGTGCAGACTCTGCAAAGTCGCATCCAAAGCCTTACCAAGAAGGGCATCGATCTTGTGAACGTCGTTCAAGTAATGCCAGTCCGCCGGACCCTGCCGTGTCAGCGGCGGCCTCTCCATATGTGGGAGTTTAATCCAGAAGGGCGGCGGACTCTTCAGCACTTCTTCGGCACCACGCACGAAGGAATGTGGAAATTATATTTCGGGGAACGAGAGCAATGGCCGGACACCACCGAAGATGTTGGCCTTGACTGCAATCATCCGGACACTTTGGTAAGTATTCAATCTCCGAACACCTCTTATTCAAGCATCTCTTGACAAGATACTGAGAAATCCGTCCCTATACATGACTGGATAAAGAAAGCGGTATTAATCTGGTGTCCGGTGCGCCTTCCCGAAGACTCTGCGACCGCCCTGCTGACGAGAATGCTGACTCCGGCACCATACCAGGTGTCTGCAGAGGGGGGCAAGAACAGGGAGACCAGAGGTGATCCCCGCCCTGAGGATAAATTAGACGCCGTGTTCCGGGGGACTGAAACCCTTTTTCCCGAGGGCAAAGGTGCAGAGGAAGCCCTCCATGGCAAGAAGAGGGCCGCTTCCTAAGATCAGGAGGGGAAACCTTCCAAGAGAGGAAAAATGCCATCGTCGGGTGGCTTGGTCCGGGCAGGAGATGTTGCCGTAGAGCTTTATGATGAGGACGAACCTCTGGCCAAACCGTAAGTGAAGCTGGGGCACTTTAAACATACCTCATTCTTTTCCTATTAGTGAAGTAATCCTCCGACATATGTACATCCTTGCAGGTCAAAGCCTGGTGTTTCTCAATCGTCCTCCTCCTCAGGAGACCTTCTTCCAGAGATGATGGAGAGCGATACGCCTTCTCCGGCCTCCTCGCCCAACAGGGTGGTTGATTATGAGGTATCGTTCCGGAGGGCTCCTCCCGATCAACAAGTAGTGCAGGAAATGAAAAAGGCGCTACCCGAAGGTGGTGCCTCTGTCACTCAGGGTTCGGGAATCAAGAATGACGGCCCCGGTCTATCCGGTTTACAGCCAGAGACGATTCTGGAGGCGAGTAAGCGGATTCCTTCAAAGGAATTCCGTGCTCCGGCGGCGGTTTCCGAAGACCCAGGAGCGCCGGAGATGCTGACGGACATGCTGCAACAAGCGTCTGTTTCAGAGGAGCACCGTGCCTTAATGGTTACGGTGGTCGAAAAGGTTCTATCCGCAAAGAGCGGGTTGAACGAGGCCTTTACGAGCCTTCTAAGAGGTTTTGAGGTTTGTGATGTAGTTTTGCCAATTGAATAATATTGATTGAATGCACCTGTTGTATATGCAGTAGCCCGTGAGACTCGGATTGCCTTCCGAAGGAAGCGATCGGAGGATCAAAAAGATATGCTCAGGTACTAACCTTGATTTAACTTGGAATATAGGCTGCCGCCCCTCCTGCGACTACCCGAAATATGGAAGTGGCTGAACTGCACAAAGCTAGATATTGCGGAGGATGACATTGCGTTGATCAACAGGCGTCTTGACGATTCGCAAGGTATATATTTCGAGCATTCCTTACACCAATGTGCTTGTAATTTAAGCCTGACTCTGAAAAGAGTTTTATATGAAATGTGCATGAATGCAGATGGTGCTGGCGCCGTGGAAGAACTTCGGGCGGAGCTAGCCCGGGCCAAGGAGCAGGCCCGGTTTAGTAATGCGGCTGCCGAAAAGGCATTGGCTGATTTGAAAGCCGAACAAGCTGCGCGGTGCCAAGACAAGGAGAAGATGTCCACCATGGTGCACGAGTTAGAGAATGCGGCTAGCCGCTGTAAACTTCTTGAGAAGGAAAATGAAGCCAAAACGACTGAACTTGACAAGGCCTTACGAGAGGCGAGAGAAGCGCGGTCTGAATCTAGAGCAGCCCGTGTGGAGATCCGGCAAGCTGGGGAGATTGCGGCTGGCAAGACCTTTTTGCTACAGGCTAAGTTCGGCGATTCGAACTATGCTCAGCTTAACCAAGTATGGAGTTCTCCGGACAAATTTTTAGACTTGCCGAAGAGTTCTTCTGATGCGGCGCAGTTTTACCACGCGCAAGAGGGGTATGTAACGGAGAAGCTTTTCTGGTCACAATTTGGCGCATGAAAGCGCCCTCTGTTGCTGAATGAACAGATGTCCCAGTGGGCCGAGCTGCATAGGATATCCGGCGCTGCCATGCAGAACGTCATAGTCCGGTTGTGGCCGACTGAGCCTGCTCCGAGTAGTTATTTCGGCCTGGTGCAGCGGCTTGTCGACGCGGTGCCACATATCGACGCTGTGAAGCGGTCGGCGTGCATTGAGGGTGCACGGATGGCCTTTGCCCGAGTCAAAACGTTCTGGGGAAAGATGAAGGCCATCGATGCTGCGGCGAGGAATCCACCCAAGGGCAAGGACCGTCGTGAGCCGGAGCACTATTTTGAAGACGTCCTAGAGGCCGCCCGCTTGATAGAGGGTCAGTGCTCGAAAGACATAATGTTCGAGTGATGTGTATTAGAATTGTAAAAGACAATTTTATAATTGATCTATTTTTATATTTTGCTCAAAAGCTTGAATTCCTCCTGTGCGGCCGTTTTAATATAATCTGAATGTTTTCTAGTCGTCGACTTCAGCCCCCTCGTAGGAAGTACGAGGGTGTTCAGAAAAACATTTAATCACTCTTTATCCAATGTCTTGGTCCATGAAGGAGGTGATAATGCAGCAAACCAGGCAATCGGACTATAAGGCGTTAACACTTCCACTTAGCCATAGGAGTTTTATGGTGGGACTATGATATAGCCCCTAGTATGTATGCGGCGTATGGTGCCTTACATATTTGATCTGAAAAAGATCCCTCGTGTGACACGGACAATCGCTAAGGATTCCAAGAAGTCTTTAAGTGGTTGACCAGCTCTCGCCGCATCATGACAGTCAGTTTACGACTTTCTCTAGTGAGGTGCTCATCCGGTTTAGACCAGGGCAGAATCGCAGTAGTTCTCCCTTTACTACCCTAGCCGATAGAGCGGAACGTAGGGTAGCAAGCACAGGAGCCGGGCAACCCAACTATTGACCCAAGACAATGATTCGGAGCTGATGCATATAAGGCCAAACTTGCGATGCCGAAGTACGCTATAGAGCTATTCGGACTTTTACTCGCAACTCATTCGTTCCCATACCGAGCCCCTGGCAGGGTATGCCGAGGTGCATCTGTAAAGCAGCCGTTGAGGTCGTACTTATTGTCGAAAGAGTATGAAAGATTAGTTCGGATGAGGCTTACTGAGAGCGGAGCGATATGCCAATGATAAATTTATGTCTATATGTATATAAAAAAAGAAACCACGGACCCGGCTATTTGACATGCTCGGGGTCGGGATCAGAGGAAAAAGAGCATAGTACATGCTCGGGATAAAGAGTGTGGTCTACAAAAAGTTCTTTTGGACCTCCTGTCGCACGTCTGCGTCGCCCGTCCTCGGGGAGGGGAATCCTTAACGGAAGTAGCCCCTTAGGTGAGTGTACGGATCCGAACTCCGATAGAGTCCATTGTAGATGTGTCCAGTGGGTCACCTATTCTTAAGGGATGATACAGAAAAATAAGGAAAACAGATAAAAAACGTTACGGGAATGCTTGCAGGGTTGTCCGTATTGTGCTTCCGCCGATGCCCATGGTATGTTGACTGTGTAGTGATGTACGCGTGGTGTAAATTTTCCGGTACAGTAGGTGGGTGGCGGAAGCCGAACTGCTATTTCCGTTCCGGGAGTGGTCGAATTTCGGAGGGAAGCTGTTTCTGGCCCCTGGTGTTCGGCTGGCGAGCCAATCCGTCGTCTTTATCGCCTGGTGGCCTCCTTCCTTTGTGATCAGGGTTAAGCTTACCTGCCTGCTTGAGGACCCAAAAATTTCTGTTGGTATGATTAGCGGGCCTATCAGGGTGACTGTGAATCTGACAAAGTCGGTCCAATATCCTGTCAAGGGTGGATGGTCTATCCTGGTTTGCCTTTAGTGGCTTCTTCCGTTGACCGGGCTGCGGATTGTGAAATCCGGCGTTCACCGCTGTGTCGCGTATATTACTGTGACTGTTGTGTTCGGTTCGTCGTGGCTTGCCGTTGCCGTCTCGGATTTCGGAAGTGCCCGGGCCGCTGGCGTTATTGCTTTTACGAGCGAGCCAGTTGTCTTCTACCGCGCAAAAGCGAGTCATTAGAGCGGTAAGGGCTGTCATGGATTTGGGTCCTTCCTGGCCGAGGTGACGCGCTAGCCATTCATCCCGGACGCTATGTTTGAAGGCCGCAAGGGCTTCTGCGTCCAGACAGTCGACAATTTGGTTCTTTTTTACTAAGAACCTGGTCCAGAGCTCCCTGGCTGACTCGCCGGGCTCCTGGACAATGTGACTTAAGTCATCGGCGTATAATGGCCGGACATATGTTCCATGGAAGTTGTCTCGAAAGGCGTCTTCCAAATCTTCCCAGTTGCCAATAGAATTTTCTGGCAAACTGTTTAGCCAGTACCAAGCTGGCCCTTTAAGCTTGAGAGGTAGGTATTTAATGGCGTGCAGGTCATCTCCGTGGGCCATGTGAATATGGAGGAGGTAATCCTCGATCCATACCGCGGGATCTGTTGTTCCATCGTATGACCCGATGTTAATGGGTTTAAACCCGTCTGGAAATTCGTGCTCCATTACCTTGTCAGTGAAGTAGAGAGGGTGTGCGGCTCCTCTATGTTGGGCCACACTGTGAAGCACCTCCGGTGGATGCCATTTGCGGCTTTCGGACCGGGCGTGGTCGGGTCTGTTGTGTCCGACTAAGTGACCATCATCGTCGGCCGGGGCATATCTCCGTGATCTATACATCGGTCTTGTGTGTTGTAACGCCCCGAGACCGACGCTCCGGTTGCCTTCCTTGTTTTTCGTGTTCACCGTGTGTTTTATTTATGTGTTGCATTCATCATCGCGTCATTTACATTGCATCGGCACTTCGTTGCCGTCATGTTTTTAAAACTTGCATCCGCTCATAGTTGCCGCTTCTTTCTTGCCTCTGTTGACCTTATCTCAGTTCAACCGGGCCACTCTCTTCTCTCTCTCCTATGAGCCCATCAAACCCCTTTGTCTCTGTGACCTTTTGTCAGACCCCTCGCGCGTGTCCGAAACTGCCCGAACCCGAACCGCTCAGTCATCACCGTTGCATACTGATCATCCCCAAACATCTATAAAACATCTCCGTTTTCTTTTTTGGACTCCCTACCTATTTATTTCTCGACCGTCCAAATTCGATCGGAGGGTCCAAACCTACTCCTTTTGTCCCTATAAATAGACCACCTCTATCTAAATCAGACCAAAACCTAATTTCTAGGGATCCTCCCCTGTCCAATCCCCGCCGCCACCAGCCAATCCACCCCTCTTCTTCCTCGGGATCTTCCCAGATCCCTCCCGATCCACCCACCTACCTCCCTTATTTTCCGCCACCGCCAAATCCACAGCCTCCAATGCCTCCTCCCCGAGCCAAGCACCATGGAAGAGAAGCAGTGCTCCGCCCTCTCTCTGCTTTGCATTTGAACACCAGTCGCATCGAGCGCCCGCAGCTCCATTCCCGTGCACCTCCTCTACTTGGCCTCGCCGCCGTTCCGCCACCCCCAGCAAGCTCCGGTGACCAGCAGGTCCCCAGCGCCGCCCTTTTTCCCTGCCTCCTCTGTTACCTGCTCTCGATCCCCCTCTCTCTCATGTCCATGTCCCTCTCCCCGCCATGGACAGGTAACACCAAGCCGTCGGCCACCAGGAGCTCAAGACGGTGCTACCCCTCGTGGGATCCGCCTGCCTCCGGCACCTCTCGCGCCTCGCCGTCCAGTCACTGCGTTGCCGTCCAGGACCCGGCTGTCCTCCCCTTCTTCTGCTGCGCGAGGAGAACGATGCATCCAGCGAGCGCCCGCTCGTCCCAGCCGTGTTGACCGCGTACCTCGGGAAAACTCGCCGCCGCCACCACGTAGCGTCCCCGACCTCCACCTCGTCGCCCACGCCATCGCCTTGCTCCGCCCTTGCCGTCGTCCGCCGGTGAGCAGGACCAGTAGGTCATGTCGCCGTGCCTCTTCCTTCCCCGTCCCCGTCGCCCTCTCTTTGTTCTCCATTTTTTCCCTCTGCCTCCAGTCTCAAGCTCTCTCAGTTTCCCAGCACAGGAGCTCGTCGCCATCATCCTCGCCTGCCTTCCCTGCCGCGCCTCCGTTGACCCTGCATCGCGCCTTCCTCCTGGATCCGCTGCGCCGCCTGCAGCCGCGCCAAGACTCCGCCGCCGCTCTGCTTCCTGACGAGCAGAGGACGAGGCGCCCGTTCGCCCGCGCCTCGCGTTGACTGCGCCTTCGCCAAGTCCAGCGCCAGCTCGTGCCTGGGCCACCTCCCCTTCGCCCGTTGACCGGAGCCCAGCTCCTCCCCATCGAACTGGGCCTGGCCCAGCTAGGTGAGCTCTAGCCCGTCCTCTCTGATGGGTCCGTGTTCAGTTTCGGCCCGCGTATGTTTTTTTAGCATCTGCGAATTTGTTCATTTATCCAGAGAGTCCAGTTTTGTAGAAAACCCCCTAAGCTTCATGCATATAATAACTCATGAACCGTGCATCGGATTAAAATAATTTATATATGCAAAATGTTTAGAATTTTATCTAGTTTCATAATATGCTGCTTGCATCCATGTTTAAAATGTTTAAAATGATGTTTGTTTAATTTTGCTCAAATGCCATCCTAAACTGATTTATTTCATAACTAAATAACCGTAGCTCCATTTTAAATAAACTTTATATGTAAATGGGGTAGAAAAATGCCTAGTTTAACATGGTGCACTTTATTTTGCTGTTTAACAACATTAAAATTGTGTTTAGAGCAGAACAGTAGCAAATTCAAAATATGCATATGGGGATTTTCCGGAATTGTTGTTTGTTGTTCCGGCCTCATTTAAACTTGCCTAAATAGTTAGTTTACTTATGCTTCACCTCTTGGCATGTTAATCAACATTTAATATTGTTGGGTACATAACGAAAGAGAACTAAATATTTGATGTGGTGTTTCGTTAATATGCAACTCGTGGCATATCGAGCTCCACTTAATTTGTAGTATTGTTTGTTGCACTTTGCCATGCCATGCTCATTAAAACGGACATGCATCATACTTGTTTGTGCATCATGCCATGGGTATGTGATGGTTGTTTACTATGTTGTTTGTTTCTTTCCAGGTTGCTTCTCTCGTTAGCTTCGGTTTCGTTCCGGAGTTGTGAGGATTCGTTCGACTACATCCGTTTGTCTTCTTCATGGACTCGTTCTTCTTCCTTGCGGGATCTCAGGCAAGATGACCATACCCTCGAAATCACTTCTATCTTTGTTTGCTAGTTGTTCGCTCTATTGCTATGCCGCGCTACCTACCACTTGCTATATCATGCCTCCCATATTGCCATGTCAAGCCTCTAACCCACCTTTCCTAGCAAACCGTTGTTTGGCTTTGTTACCGCTTTTGCTCAGCCCCTCTTATAGCGTTGTTAGTTGCAGGTGCAGTTGAAGTTTGTTCCATGTTGGAACATAGATATGTTGGGATATCACAATATCTCTTATTTAATTAATGCATCTATATACTTGGTAAAGGGTGGAAGGCTCGGCCTTATGCCTGGTGTTTTGTTCCACTCTTGTCGCCCTAGTTTCCGTCATACCGGTGTTATGTTCCTTGATTTTGCGTTCCTTACGCGGTTGGGTGATTTATGGGACCCCCTTGACAGTTCGCTTTGAATAAAACTCCTCCAGCAAGGCCCAACCTTGGTTTTACCATTTGCTACCACCTATCCCCTTTTCCCTTGGGTTCTGCAGACTCAAGGGTCATCTTATTTTAACCCCCCCGGGTCAGTGCTCCTTCGAGTGTTGGTCTGAACTGAGTAGACTGCGGGGCCCCCTCGTGGAAACTCGAGGTCTGGCTTTACTCGTAGGATGTCTCATCCGGTGTTGCCCTGAGAACGAGATATGTGCAGCTCCTATCGGGATTTGTCGGCACATCAGGCAGCTTTGCTGGTCTTGTTTTACCATTGTCGAAATGTCTTGTAACCGGGATTCCGAGACTGATCGGGTCTTCCCGGGAGAAGGAATATCCTTTTGACCGTGAGAGCTTGTGATGGGCTAAGTTGGGACACCCCTGCAGTGTATTATCTTTCGAAAGCCGTGCCCGCGGTTATGTGGCAGATGGGAATTTGTTAATATCCGGTTGTAGAGAACTTGACACTTGACTTAATTAAAATACATCAACCGCGTGTGTAGCCGTGATGGTCTCTTCTCGGCGGAGTCCGAGAAGTGAACACGGTTCTTGTGTTATGTTTGACGTAAGTACGAGTTCAGGATCACTTCTTGATCATTACTAGTTGACGACCATTCCGTTGCTCCTCTTCTCGCTCTTATTTGCGTATGTTAGCCACCATATATGCTTAGTGCTTGCTGCAGCTCCACCTCACTACCCCTTTCCTACCCTTAAGCTTAAATAGTCTTGATCTCGCGGGTGTGAGATTGCTGAGTCCTCGTGACTCACAGATTCTATCAAAAACAGTTGCAGGTGCCGATGATACCAGTGCAGATGACGCAACCGAGCTCAAGAGGGAGTTCGACGAGGACCTTGGTCGTTACTGTTTCTTTTCCTGTTGATCAGTAGTGGAGCCCAGTTGGGACGATCGGGGATCTAGCATTTGGGGTTATCTTCTTTTATTTTGGTTCCGTAGTCGGACCTATGTGTGTACCCTGATTGATGTATGATTTATTTATGTATTGTGTGAAGTGGCAATTGTAAGCCAACTCTTTATCCCATTCTTGTTCATTACATGGGATTGTGTGAAGATGACCCTTCTTGCGACAAAACGACAATGCGTTTATGCCTCTAAGTCCTGCCTCGACACGTGGGAGATATAGCCGCATCGTGGGTGTTACATGTGTCCTGCTCTACCCTCCCGGTCTTGGTGGATGTCGCTAGTGTTCCCCCGAGATGTTTTGTTCTTGTTTTTACGGCCGGATGGGGTGGTATGGTGTTCTGCTTGGGCTGCTGCTTTATCCGGACCGGACTATGGTCGACCTACCGCATTATTCGATGGTGATGCCGGCTCTCGCGCCCCACCATCGTGTTGAGTGATACGTCTCCATCGTATCTATAATTTTTGATTGTTCCATGCCAATATTATTCAACTTTCATATACTTTTGGCAACTTTTTATACTATTTTTGGGACTAACATATTGATCCAGTGCCCAGTGCCAGTTCCTGTTTGGTGCATGTTTTATGTTTCGCAGAAACCCCATATCAAACGGAGTCCAAACGGGATAAAAACGGACGGAGAATTATCTTGGAAATATTTGTGATTTTTGGGAAGTAAAATCAACGCGAGACGGTGCCCGAGGTGGCCACGAGGGTGGGGGCCCCCCACCCTCATGGGCCCCTCGTAAGGCGGTTGATGCTCTACTTTGGCTGCAAGAAAGCTAATTTTTGGAAAAAGATCTGGGAGAAGGTTTCAATCCAATCGGAGTTGCGGATCTCCAGATATAAAAGAAACGGTGCGAGGGCAGAATCCCAGAACGCAGAAACAGAGAAATAGATCCAATCTCGGAGGGGCTCTCTCCCCTCCCACGCCATGGAGACCATGGAACAGAGGGGAAACCCTTCTCCCATCTAGGGAGGAGGTCAAGGAAGAATAAGAAGAAGGAGGGGGGCTCTCCCCCCTCGCTTCCGGTGGCGCCGGAGTGCCACCGGGGGCCATCATCATGACCACAATCTTCACCAACAACTTCACCGCCATCATCACCAACTCTTCCCCCCTCTATGCAGCGGTGTAACCTCTCTCTTACCCTCTGTAATCTCTACTTAAACATGGTGCTCAATGCTATATATTATTTCCCAATGATGTATGGCTATCCTATGATGTTTGAGTAGATCTGTTTTGTCCTATGGGTTATTTGATGATCAAGATTGGTTTGAGTTGCATGTTTTATTATTGGTGCTGTCCTATGGTGCTCTCCGTGTCGCGCAAGCGTGAGGGATCCCCGTTGTAGGGTTTGCAATATGTTCATGATTTGCTTATGGTGGGTGGCGTGAGTGACAGAAGCACAGACCCGAGTAAGTAGGTTGTTTGCGTATGGGATAAAGGGGACTTGATACTTTAATGCTATGGTTGGGTTTTACCTTAATGATCTTTAGTAGTTGCGGATGCTTTCTAGAGTTCCAATCATAAGTGCATATGATCCAAGTAGAGAAAGTATGTTAGCTTATGCCTCTCCCTCAAATAAAATTGCAATAGTGATTACTGGTCTAGTTATCGATTGCCGAGGGACAAATAACTTTCTCGTGACAAAAAGCTCTTTACTAAAACTAATTTAGTTGTGTCTTTATCTAAACAGCCCCTACTTTTTATTTACGCGCTCTTTACTTTCTTGCAAACCTATTCGAAAACACCTACAAAGTACTTCTAGTTTCATACTTGTTCTAGGTAAAGCGAACGTCAAGCGTGCGTAGAGTTGTATCGGTGGTCGATAGAACTTGAGGGAATATTCGTTCTACCTTTAGCTCCTCGTTGGGTTCGACACTCTTACTTATCGAAAGAGGCTACAATTGATCCCCTATACTTGTGGGTTATCATTGAGGGAGCCACCTGCACTTGGGGTGGCTTTTGTCTGGGCCGCTAAGGCCGTATTCTTCGGAGGCCAGGACCTCAGTCCATCTATCATCGAGCAAATCTTGGCTCGCTTGAAGCTGCAGCTGCTTCTTCCTTAGACTCCTTGCCATGGCTATTAGCGCTCCTATTCGAGAGGTTCCTTAGGCACGATAAAATCCTCATTGTCGAGGCTCTCCTCTTCCTCGGAGAGTGGGAGATAATTACTATCCTCCGAGTCTCCATATGTGGCCTATTCATCAGGGCTGTCTTGCCCGCTTTCCTGTTC
Source organism: Triticum aestivum (assembly GCF_018294505.1). Taxonomy (NCBI): domain Eukaryota; kingdom Viridiplantae; phylum Streptophyta; class Magnoliopsida; order Poales; family Poaceae; genus Triticum; species Triticum aestivum. The sequence continues at coordinate 376,137,460 of NC_057796.1, read as the reverse complement.
CTCCTGTTCGGATCTTACCTCAACAGGGTCTTCATTGTCCGGAGTGTTATCTTCTCCGGTGCTAGCAGTGTTTTCTCTTGAGCGATGTGAGTTAGAGCGGCGCCGTGGGCGCCGGTGTTCGGACTGTGTACCAGGAGGTTTATCCTCTACTGGATCCTCCTTGTCGTCGTCAAGAGCGTCGTCAGGTGTGTCTATCATACACACGTCATACCAGGAAGTAGCCATCCCGCGTCTAGCGGGCAGTGAGTTCGGGCCTTGCCCCTCGTCGTCGTCCATACCGTCGATGTCTTCGGAGCCTGGGTCAAGCGTGTTGGTTGGGTCTTCAACAATGGCTATGAGGTGGGTGGCAGGTGGGAAGCGAAATTCTCCATCACCCGCCGCAAGCTCGAATCGAACATAGTTCGATGATGAGTCACCTGCCAGGGATAGGTTTTTTAGCGATTTTAGTACGTCTCCATGGGCGAGTGTTGGAAGACGTCTGCGGCGCCGAACTTGAAGATTGATAACCAACCGAGTTTGGTGTCCGCGGACTTGCAGGGTTCGAAACTTATCACCGGAGACGAGTCCGGGGTTCCGTGGATGCCGATATGGTATGAAGTAGAATCTGTGTGCGGCTCCAATGCCGCTGAATCGGTAGCCTCCGTGATGGGGTTGAGCTTCCCATCTTCGGGTGACTCGATCTGCTCCAGATCTAAGGCCGGAGTTGTTGCCGGAGCCATCTCCTAGATGGGGCACGATGACAGGTTTAAGCCATGCTCATCTGGGCGAAGGGGAGCGGTGGCCGTGGTCTCGAATCCGTTGAAGATCAAGTCTCCAAGGATGTCCGCGACATAGTTCAGGCTTCCGAATCTAACCTGATGGCCAGGGACGTAGCTATCGATCTGCTCCAGATGGCCGAGCGAGTTGGCCCGTAGTACGAAGCCGGCTAATACAAAGATCTGTCCGGGGAGGAAGGTTTGTCCCTGTACAACGTCATTACTGACGATCGAAGGGGCCATCGAGCCCTTTGCCGACGTCACAGCGGAACTCTCAATGAAAGCACCAATGTCGGTGTCAAAACCGGCGGATCTCGGGTAGGGGGTCCCGAACTGGGCGTCTAGGATCGATGGTAACAGGAGACGGGGGACACGATGTTTACCCAGGTTCGGGCCCTCTCTATGGAGGTAATACCCTACTTCCTGCTTGATTGATCTTGATGAATATGATTGTTACAAGAGTTGATCTACCACGAGATCGTAATGGCTAAACCCTAGAAGTCTAGCCTATGTGAATATGGTAATGAGTATCTGCCTATCCGGACTACGCTCTCCAGTTTATATAGACACCGGAGAGATCTAGGGATACATGGGGTCGGTTACATAAGAAAGAATCTTCATAGTTGATTTCCTAGCTTGCCTTCCACGCCAAGGAGAGTCCAATCCGGATACGGGTATAGTCTTCGACCTTCATATCTTAACAGCCCATCAGTCTGGCCCAAAGGATAACATGCCAGACGCCCGAGGACCCCTTAGTCCAGGACTCCCTCACGGGGGCTACTGAGGGAGTCCTGGACTAAGGGGTCCTCGGGCGTCCGGCCTGTTAGCCATGGGCCGGACTGATGGGCTGTGAAGATACGAAGACCGAAGACTGCACCCGTGTCCGGATGAGACTCTCCTTGGCGTGGAAGGCAAGCTCGGCGATCAAACATGTAGATTCCTTTCTTTGTAACCGACCTTGTGCAACCCTAGATCCTTCCGGTATCTATATAAACCGGAGGACTTAGTCTGGAGGTAGGATATTCATTACCATAGTCATACAGGCTAGATTTCTAGGGTTTAGCCATTACGATCTCGTGGTAGATCAACTCTTGTAATACTCATATTCATCAAGATCAATCAAGCAGGAAGTAGGGTATTACCTCCATAGAGAGGGCCCAAACCTGGGTAAACATTGTGTCCCCTGTCTCCTGTTACCATCAACCTTAGACGCACAGTTTGGGACCCCCTACCCAAGATCCGCCGGTTTTGACACCGACACCCGGGATCACAGCTACGACCTACGGCAGAACCTGGATGCTAGAGCACCGACACCCATCACCATCCAGCAAGCCTACGATGGAATTACTCACGCACGGCGGTAAGCATCATGAAATTGGTGATGGAGGATGGTTGGTGATGACGACGGCGACGGATCCCCCTCTCTGGAGCCCCGAACGGACTCCAGATTAGCCCTCCCGAGAGAGTTTAGGGCTTGACGGCGGCTCCGTATCGTAAAACGCGATGAATCCTTCTCTCTGATTTTTTCTCCCCTTACGTGAATATATGGAGTTGGAGTTGAGGTCGGTGGAGCACCAGGGGGCCCACGAGGCAGGGGGGCAGGCGCGCCCCCCACCCTCGTGGAAAGGGTGTGGGCCCCCTTGCCTTGATTCTTTCGCCAGTATTTTTTATTATTCCAAAAATAATCTCCGTGAAGTTTCAGGTCATTCCGAGAACTTTTGTTTCTGCACATAAATAACACCATGGCAACTCTGCTGAAAACAGCGCCAGTCCGGGTTAGTTCCATTCAAATCATGCAAGTTAGAGTCCAAAACAAGGGCAAAAGTGTTTGGAAAAGTAGATACGTTGGAGACGTATCAACTCCCCCAAGCTTAAACCTTTGCTTGTCCTCAAGCAATTCAGTTGATAAACTGAAAGTGATAAAGAAAAACTTTTACAAACTCTATTTGCTCTTGTTGTTGTAAATATGTAAAGCCAACATTCAAGTTTTCAGCAAAGATTATGACTAACCATATTCACAATAACACTTAGGTCTCATGTTTACTCATATCAATGGCATAATCAACTAGCGAGCAATAATAATAAATCTTGGACGACAACACTTTCTCAAAACAATCATGATATGATATGACAAGATGGTATCTTGCTAGCCCTTTCCGAGACCGCAAAACATAAATGCAGAGCACCTTTAAAGATCAAGGACTAACTAAACATTGTAATTCATGGTAAAAGAGATCCAGTCATAGTCATACTCAATATAAATTAACAGTAATGAATGCACATGACAACGGTGCTCTCCAGCTGGTGCTTTTTAATAAGAGGGTGATGACTCAACATAAAAGTAAATGGATAGGCCCTTCGCAAAGGGAAGCAGGGATTTGTAGAGGTGCCAGAGCTCGGTTTTGAAATAGAGATAAATAATATTTTGAGCGGTATACTTTCATTGTCAACATAACAACCGAGAGATGGTGATATCTTCCATGCTACAGACATTATAGGCGGTTCCCAAACAGAATGGTAAAGTTTATACTCCCCCTCCACCAACAAGCATCAATCCATGGCTTGCTCGAAACAACGAGTGCCTCAAACTAACAATAGTCCCGGGGGAGTTTTGTTTGCAATTATTTTGATTTGGTTTGCTTAAAGCATGGGACTGGGCATCCCGGTGACCAGCCATTTTGTCATGAGTGAGGAGCAGAGTCAACTCCTCTTGAGAATAACCCGCCTAACATGGAAGATACGGACATCCCTAGTTGATACATGAGCTATTCGAGCATACAAAACAGAATTTCATTTGAAGGTTTGGATTTGGCACATACAAATTTACTTGGAACGGTAGGTAGATACCGCATATAGGAAGGTATGGTGGACTCATCTGGAATAACATTGGGGTTTAAGGGATTGGATGCACAAGCAGTATTCCCGCTTAGTACAAGTGAAGGCTAGCAAAAGACTGGGAAGCGACCAACTAGAGAGCGACAACAGTCATGAACATGCATTAAAATTAATAGACATTCAGTGCAAGCATGAGTAGGATATAATACACCATGAACATAAATATCGTGAAGGCTATGTTGATTTATTTCAACTACATGTGTGAACATGTGCCAAGTCAAGTCACTTAAATCATTCAAAGGAGGATACCACCCGATCATACCACATCACAACCATTTTAATAGCATGTTGGCACACAAGATAGACCATTATAAACTCCTAGCTAATTAAGCATGGCATAAGTAACTATGATCTCTAATTGTCATTGCAAACAAGTTTATTCATAATAGGCTGAATCAGGAACGATGAACTAATCATATTTACAAAAACAAGAGAGGTCGAGTTCATACCAGCTTCTCTCATCCCAATCAGTCCATCATATATTGTCATAATTGCCTTTCACTTGCACGACCGAACGGTGTGAATAATAATAACAGTGCACGTGCATTGGACTAAGCTGGAATCTACAAGCATTCAATAAGCAGGAGAAGACAAGGCAATATGGGCTCTTGGTTAAATCAACAATAATGCATATAAGAGCCACTTTAACAATTTCATTATGGTCTTCTCCTTTCGACCCCCAAAGGAAAGAAAAGAAATAAAACTATTTACACGGGAAAGCTCCCAACAAGCAAAAGAAGAACCAGAAATCTTTTTGGGTTTCTTTTAATTATTACTACTACAAGAAGAAAGTAAACTAGCTAAAAGCTACAACTAATTTTTTTGTTTTTCATAAAGTTTTTCAAACACACAAGAAGAAAGCATAAAAAGGAAAATAAACTAGCATGGATATTACAGTGAAAAAGTATGAGCACCGAAAACTAGCATGAGTGTGTGAACATGAATGTAATGTTGGTGAGAAATACGTACTCCCCCAAGCTTAGGCTTTTGGCCTAAGTTGGTCTATTGCCACGGCTAGCCTGGCGGATGTCCAAAGTTGTAACCGGAGTCGTACTGAGATGCAGCAGTTATTGCATCGTGGGCTGCAGCTTGGAGGCGGGCTATCTCAGCCCTCCTCTCGTACTCGTTCGCCTCCTCCCTGGTTATGAAGTGTCTCCCCTTAGCCTGAAAGTCAAAGAAAGTAGAAGCAGGGAGAGCGACGTGATAGGTGCGTCGTCTGTCAAAGATTAGTCGGTACTGGAGGAACTGATCATTCCTCTCAACAAAACGATGACGAACCATAGCCTCATAATCTAAATAAGCAGGAGGCAACTCAATATCATGCTCGCGTATAGTTACACCAAGAAAATTAGCTAAATGGGTTGCATAAATTCCACCAAAGAAATCTCCATTAAATCTATTGTGATGCAACCTACGTGCAACACTGGCTCCCAAATTATAATGTTTATCTCCTAACACAGCACTCCTGAGAACACTAAGGTCAGGGAAACACATATGACATGCTTCATCCTTACCATTTATGCACCTACCTATGAAGAGAGCAAAATAATGTATAGTAGGAAAATGAATGCTCCCTATGGTAGCTTGTGTTATATCTCTAGACTCCCCCACAGTTATACTAGCAAGGAAATCTCTAAACTCAGATTTGCGAGGCTCACTAGTGCTACCCCGTTGTGGAAGTTTGCAAGCAGTATTAAAATCCTCTAAGTCCATGGTATAAGAGTTTTCATAAAGATCAAACAGGACAGTTTGATAATTGCATGAAGAGGAGAATTCAAATCTTCTCACAAAGGAATCAGTGAGATAGTGGTACTGACGACACTTATCTGCCTCGAAGCTCACAAGATCAGCGTTACGCACATATGCGTTAAATTCTTCCTTGATTCCCGCTCGATCCATAAAGTCTTCTGAAGGCCATTCACAAGCCCGCACTGGAGCTTCTCTCGGTGGTTCCTCGCCAGCATCGCGCATTGCGAGCCTAGGTCCTTGCTTCCTTGAAGAACCACCTTGATACATTTTCCTAAACATATTTCTTCCTCTGAAAAATTCTTAAAATTTTAGTAACTTCAAACAAAAGTGAACCAAACTCCATAAAATTGATAGCAACTACTCGTACGAGTGCCTAGAGACTATATCATGCATTAGAACTACTTGGGACCAAATAAATTTGACATGCAAGCTCAAGAACATGGTCACCTAGGCAACACAAATTTGCAATGAATAAAGCACTAGAACAAAACTAATTGGACCATTGGAGGAGTCACATACCAAGGAACAATCCCCCAAAGCAGTTTTGTGAGAGGTGCTTTGAGCAAGGAGATCGAAAATCGCAGCAAAATGAGCTAGAACTCGTGCTTGAGCTGGTTGGTGATTTTTTGGGAGGAAGGAGTGTGTGGTGGCTGGAATAAGTGGAGGGGAGCCACCGTGGGCCCACGAGGCAGGGGGCGCCCAGGGGGGCTGGGCGCGCCCTGGACCCTCGTGGCCAGGTGCTTGCTCCCCCTGCTGTGTTCTCAATGCCAGATATTCTCAAATATTCCAGAAAAAATCATATTTGAATTTCAGGGCATTTGGAGAACTTTTATTTTCGGGGTATTTTTATTGCACGGATAATCCAGAAAACAGACAGAAAATACTAATTTTACTTTATTTCAACTAAATAACAGAAAGTAAAAGGAGGGTACAGAAAGTTGTGCTTTCTAACTTCATCCATCTCATGCTCATCAAAAGGAATCCGCTAACAAGGTTGACCAGGTCTTGTTAACAAACTCATTCCGAATTGCATGAAACCGGAGAATTTTCGAATAGCACTAAGTTACCTCAATGGGGATATGCACGTCCCCAATAATAAGAATATCATATCTCTTTTTGACAGTAGGAAGAGGAAATTCAAAACCTCCAAAGATAATCGATGGAATTTTTCCAATAGAGTTTATACTATGAACTTGAGGTTGTTTCCTCGGAAAGTGTACCGTATGCTCATTGCCATTAATATGAGAAGTGACATTGCCTTTGTTGCAGTCAATAACAGCCCCTGCAGTATTCAAAAGGGTCTTCCAAGAATAATAGACATACTATCGTCCTCGGGAATATCAAGAATAACAGAGTCCGTTAAAATAGTAACATTTGCAACCACAACAGGCACATCCTCACAAATGCCGACAGGTATAGCAGTTGATTTATCAGCCATTTGCAAAGATATTTCAGTAGGGGTCAACTTATTCAAATCAAGTCTACGATATAAAGAGAGAGGCATAACACTAAGACCGGCCCCAAGATCACATAAAGCAGTTTTAACATAGTTTCTTTTAATGGAGCATGGTATAGTGGGTACTCCTGGATCTCCTAACTTCTTAGGTATTGCACCCTTGAAAGTGTAATTAGCAAGCATGGTGGAAATCTCAGCTTTCGGTATCTTTCTTTTATTAGTAACAATTTCTTTCATATACTTAGCATAAGGATTCATTTTGAGCATATCAGTTAATCGCATACGCAAAAAGATAGGTCTAATCATTTCAGCAAAGCGCTCAAAATCCTTATCATCCTTTTTCTTGGATGGTTTGGGAGGAAAAGGCATGGGTTTCTGAACCCATGGCTCTCTTTCTTTACCGTGCTTCCTAGGAGCAAAGTCTCTCTTATCATAACATTGATTCTTTGATTGTGGGTTATCAAGATCAACAACAGGTTCAATTTCTACATCATTATCATCGCTAGGTTGAGCATCATCATGAACATCATCATTAACATTATCACTAGGTTCATGTTCATTACCATATTGTGTTTCAGCATCAGAAATAGAAATATCATTGGGATTCTCAGGTGTGTCGGCAATAGGTTCACTAGAAGCATGCAAAGTCCTATCATTTTTCTTTTTCTTCCTCTTAGAAGGACTAGGTGCATCTAAATTGTTTCTCCGAGAATCCTGCTCAATTCTCTTAGGGTGGCCCTCAGGATACAAAGGTTCCTGAGTCACTTTATCCCCTCTAGTTGCAACTCTAATAGCAAAGTCATTATTCTTACTATTAAATTCATTAAGCAAATCATTCTGAGCCTTAAGTACTTGTTCAACTTGAGTGGTAACCATACAAGCATGTTTACTAATGAGTTTAAGTTCACCCTTAACTCTAGACATATAATCACTCAAGTGTTCAATCATATAAGCATTGCGTTTTAATTGTTTACCAACATAAGCATTGAAGTTTTCTTGCTTAACCATAAAGTCATCAAACTCATCTAAGCATTGGCTAGCAATCTTGGTAGGAGGGATTTCAGCTTTATCATATCTATAGAGAGAATTTACCTTTACTACCTGTGTCGGGTTATCAAGACCATTTATATCTTCAATAGGCGGTAAATTAAGACCATGTATTTCTTCAACATGAGGTAAATTCTTAACATCTTCAGCTTTTATACCTTTTTCTTTCATAGATTTCTTTGCCTCTTGCATATCTTCAGGACTGAGAAATAGAACACCCCTTTTCTTCGGAGTTGGCTTAGGAGTTGGTTCAGGAAGTGTCCAATTATTTTCATTGGTCAACATATTATTCAATAGAATTTCAGCTTCATCTGGTGTTCTTTCCCTGAAAACACAACAAACACAACTATCCAGGTGGTCTCTGGAAGCATCGGTTAGTCCATTATAAAAGATATCAAGTATTTCATTTTTCTTAAGAGGATGATCAGGCAAAGCATTAAGTAATTGGAGAAGCCTCCCCCAAGCTTGTGGGAGACTCTCTTCTTCAATTTGCACAAAATTATATATTTCCCTTAAAGCAGCTTGTTTCTTATGAGCGGGGAAATATTTAGCAGAGAAGTAGTAAATCATATCTTGGGGACTACGCACACAACCAGGATCAAGAGAATTAAACCATGTCTTAGCATCACCCTTTAATGAGAACGGAAATATTTGAAGGATATAATAGTAGCGAGATTTCTCATCATTAGTGAACAGGGTGGCTATATCATTTAATTTAGTAAGATGTGCCACAACAATTTCAGATTCATAGCCATAGAAAGGATCAGATTCAACCAAAATAATTATACCAGGATCAACAGAGAATTCATAATCCTTATCAGTAACAAAGATAGGTGAAGTAGCATAAGCAGGGTCATATTTCATTCTAGCATTCAGAGTTTTTTGTTTCAACTTAGCTAATAATTTCTTAAGATCACTCCTATCATTGCAAGCAAGAAAGTCTCTAGTAGTTTCTTCATGCATAACATAGCCCTCAGGCACAACAGGTAATTCATATATAGGGGGAGTATCTTCATCATCACTTTCATCAATATTATCAGTTTCAATAACTTCATTCTCTCTAGCCCTAGCAAGTTGTTCATCAAGAAATTCACCAAGTGGTAAAGTAGTATCAAGCATAGAGGTAGTTTCATCATAAGTATCATGCATAGCAGAAGTGGCATCATCAATAACATGTGACATATCAGAATTAATAGCAGAAGCAGGTTTAGGTGTCGCAAGCTTACTCAAAAGAGAAGGTGAATCAAGTGCAGAGCTAGATGGCAGTTCCTTACCTCCCCTCGTAGTTGAGGGATAAATTTTTGTTTTCTCGCCTTTCAAGTTCTTCATAGTGACCAGCCGATATAAATCCCAAGTGACTCAAAGAATAGAGCTATGCTCCCCGGCAACGGCGCCAGAAAATAGTCTTGATAACCCACAAGTATAGGGGATCGCAACAGTTTTCGAGGGTAGAGTATTCAAGCCAAATTTATTGATTCGACACAAGGGGAGCCAAAGAATATTCTCAAGTATTAGCAAATGAGTTATCAATTCAGCCACACCTGGATAACTTAATATCTGCAGCAAAGTGTTTAGTAGCAAAGTAATATGATAGTAACGGTAACGGTAGCAAATGTAATATTTTTGGGTTTTGTAGTGATTGTAACAATGGCAGCGGTAAAGTAACTAAGCGAAGAACAATATATGAAAAGCTCGTTGGCAATGGATCGGTGATGGAGAATTATGCCGGATGTGGTTCATCATATAACAGTGATAACATAGGGTGACACAGAACTAGCTCCAATTCATCAATGTAATGTAGGCATGTATTCCGAATATAGTCATACGTGCTTATGGAAAAGAACTTGCATGACATCTTTTGTCCTACCCTCCCGTGGAAGCGGGGTCCTAATGGAAACTAAGGGATATTAAGCCCTCCTTTTAATAGAGTATCGGACCAAAGCATTAACACATAGTGAATACATGAACTCCTCAAACTACGGTCATCACCGGGAGTGGTCCCGATTATTGTCACTTCGGGGTTGCCGGATCATAACACATAGTAGGTGACTATAGACTTGCAAGATATGATCAAGAACTCACATATATTCATGAAAACATAATAGGTTCAGATCTGAAATAATGGCACTCGGGCCCTAGTGACAAGCATTAAGCATAGCAAAGTCATAGCAACATCAATCTCAGAACATAGTGGATACTAGGGATCAAACCCTAACAAATCTAACTCGATTACATGATAAATATCATCCAACCCATCACCATCCAGCAAGCCTACGATGGAATTACTCACGCACGGCGGTGAGCATCATGAAATTGGTGATGGAGGATGGTTGGTGATGACGACGGTGACGGATCCCCCTCTCCGGAGCCCCGAACGGACTCCAGATCAGCCCTCCCGAGAGAGTTTAGGGCTTGGCGGCGGCTCCGTATCGTAAAACGCGATGAATCCTTCTCTCTGATTTTTTTCTCCCCGAACGTGAATATATGGAGTTGGAGTTGAGGTCGGTGGAGCACCAGGGGGCCCATGAGGCAGGGGGCGCGCCCAGGGGGGCAGGAACGCCCCCCACCCTCGTGGAAAGGGTGTGGGCCCCCTGGCCTTGATTCTTTCGCCAGTATTTTTTATTATTTCCAAAAATAATCTCCGTGAAGTTTCAGGTCATTCCGAGAACTTTTGTTTCTGCACATAAATAACACCATGGCAATTCTACTAAAAACAGCGTCTGTCCGGGTTAGTTCCTTTCAAGTCATGCAAGTTAGAGTCCAAAACAAGGGCAAAAGTGTTTGGAACAGTAGATACGTTGGAGATGTATCAGAGGACGTGGAGAAGATAGCCTTCCTGACCCCGTGCGGGGTGTACTGCTACACATGCATGCCGTTTGGGCTGCACAAAACCGGCGCAACCTTCCAACGGCTGATGCACATCGCCCTGGGCCGGCAGCTTAGGAGAAATGCCGAGTCTTACGTCGATGACATTGTGGTAAAGTCTCGGGAGGCAAGGACTTTGATTCGGGACCTGGAGGAAACCTTCGAGAGCCTCCGCCAGGTGGACTTGCGGCTCAACCCAAAGAAGTGCGTGTTTGGTGTCCCTTCCAGCAAGCTGCTAGGCTTCCTCATGTCTCACAGGGGGATCGAGGCCAATCTTGAGAAGGTCAAGGCGATTGAAGACATGAGTCCACCACAAACCCTCAAAGAGATGCAAAAACTTGCTGGCCGGGTGACCGCGTTGGGGCGCTTCATCTCCAAGTTGGGAGAGCGCGCCCTACCCTTCTTCAAGCTGATGAAGAAGAAGGGCCCATTTGAGTGGACTCCGGAGGCCGACCAAGTGTTTCAGGACCTCAAGAGATACCTGACCAGCCCTCCGGTAATAGTGACGCCACGCCCTCTCGAACCCCTGGTGCTCTACCTCGCCGCCACTCCCTACTCCGCCAGCGCAGCTCTAGTGGCGGTTCGGGAAGAGCACCAGGCCAAGGGCGCATCACGACGATCTGCGCCCCCAGCGGTGGCAATGCAAGGCCAGGAGGGCGCCACGAAGGCCGCGGCAGCGGCAGCAAAGGACCAAGCTCAGCAGGACGACGCCCCTGGACCTGTAGGGGCCCCAGCAAGTGATCTGGCGTCGGAGGGAAAACTGCCTCAGGAGGCACCACAGCTTCCAGAAGGCGTAGGCCTCACCAGTACGCCCGCCCGTTTCGAGCGCTTGGTGTATTACGTCAGCACGGTATTGCGGGATGCAAGGGCACGGTACCCCATGCCACAAAAGCTCCTACTCGCGCTCTTGGTGACCTCGCGCAAGCTCCGGCACTACTTCCAAGGTCACCCCATCAAGGTCATCTCAGCCTACCCGTTGGAGAGGGTGCTCAGGAGCCCCAACTCCGCTGGGAGGGTTGCCGAGTGGAACATCGAGTTGCAGGCGTTCCAGTTTGAGTTCAGCACGACCAGAGTCATCAAAGGGGCCGCGCTCGCTGATTTCGTAGCGGAATGGGCAGACGCTCCAGGGCGCGAGGTCGGCGAGGATCGGTCTCTTTCGCCAGGAAGTGAAGCGCCGGACGGCTGGGTCATGTACTTCGATGGTGCCTTCTCGCGCCAGGGCGCGGGGGCTGGAGCGGTGCTCATCTCACCCACTCAGGACAAGCTCAACTACGCCGTGCAGCTCTGCTTCCAGTAGGGCGAGAAGGTCTCCAACAACATAGCAGAGTACGAAGGCCTCATAGCTGGCCTGAAGGCTGCGGCGGCCCTGGTGGTAAACTGCCTCACCATCAAGGGCGACTCGCAGCTCCTCGTCAACTTCTCCACCAAGGTATACGAGCCAAAGGACGAGCACATGGAGGCGTACCTCGCGGAAGTGCGCAAGATGGAAAAACAGTTCCAAGGCCTGGAGTTGCAGCACGTGCCCCGCGGCACCAACAAGGAAGCCGACGACATCGCTAGGAGAGCATCCAAGCGGCTCCCCCAAGAGCCTAGTGTCTTCGAGGAGCGGCTATTCAGGCCATCGGCAACACCACCGCTGTCGAGGACGGCGCAGCCTCGGGAGGAGCTCCCACAGTCACCTGCCTCGGTAGCCCCGGCCTGTGGACCGACCTCTGGGGCGCGCCTGCTCTTGGCGCTCGAGCCTCAGGTGGGATGCTGGACCAAGGAATTTAAAGAGTGCCTAACGCAGGGTACGCTGCCGGAGAAGGAGGAGGACGCAGAGCGTGTGGCCCGGCAAGCCACGGCATACTGCATCCAGGACGGTGAGTTATACAGGAAGCGGCCAAATGATGTTTCCCTGCGTTGCATCTCCAGGGAGCAGGGGAAGGAGTTGCTAGCTGACATACACGGTGGGGACTGCGGCCACCACTCGTCATCGCGGACCCTCATCGGCAAGGCATTCCGTAACGGATTCTACTGGCCCACGGCGCTCAACGACGCAGCAGAGCTGGTGAAGTCCTGTGAAGCCTACCAATTCCACGCCAAGCAGATCCATCAGCCAGCTTAGGGCCTCCAGACCATCCCGCTCATGTGGCCGCTCGTTGTCTGGGGGCTGGATATCCTGGGCCCGTTTCCCCGAGCGCCTGGGGGCTGTCGGATGTGGGGTTCCGGCAAAACCCTTAAGGTTCGAACTCTGGGGTGCACGCGAAGTCTTTCCCTCCTACCGATCTACGCCCTGGCTCACTAAGATCTCGCGGACGAACTCAACGAACTCGCAACACAGAAAGACACGAGATTTATACTGGTTCGGGCCACCGTTGTGGTGTAATACCCTACTCCAGTGTGGTGGTGGTGGATTGCCTCTTGGGCTGATGATGAATAGTACAAGGGGAAGAACAGCCTCCTGATGTCGAGGTGTTCTTGTGGCCAAGGTAGGCTCTCGATCAGTTCAGATCAAGCCGAGATGCCCTCGATCGGATCAGATCAAGCTGAGATGCCCTCGATCGGATCAGATCAAGCTGAGATGCCCTCGATCGGATCAGATCAAGTTGAGATGCCTCTACTGTGGTGGCTAGTTCTACTTATATAGGCCCTGGTCCTCTCCCCAAATATTGAGCGGGAGGGGAGGCAACAACGGCGGGCAAATTTGAAGGGGGACAGCAAGTACAAGCTATGCTGAAAAAAGTGGTCTTCGCTTGTGAAAGGCTCTGGTGGTGACGCCGTCTTGGGCTCCACGATGACCTCCGTCTTGCCGTCCTTCTGGTCTTGGTCTCGTTGCACCGATATGGCAACCTTTGCTTGATGCCTCGGTACTCCTCGCCTACGCTTTCCTCCTTAGCACCAAAGAGGAAACAAGGACGCTGCGCGCGCTGGCGCCCGCCTGGTGTCGATCATCACGGCTCACGTCACGAAAGCCTCGTGAGGTTTGCCTTGCCTTGATATCTCTGCTCCTCGTGAGCCTGCCTCGCTAGGCCACTCCCGAGGAGGTCTTGCGTCGTCCGCCTCGCGAGGCTTGGCCCCTCGCGAGGGTCTTGGATGCTTTGTTAGTGAAGATGGGCCGTACGGCCCGCTGACTTAGCCAAGCCGTGGGCCGCAGGCAGGCAAGTCTGGGGACCCCCGTTCCCAGAATGCCGACAGTAGCCCCCGAGCCCAAGGTGCGCTCGGGCTTGGCTTCGCGGCGAAGCCAAGGGTAAAGTACGAAGAGCCGCGGGCCCCAAAAGCCTGCGGCCTCGGTTGACGCGTGGTGGTTGATTGGACGTAGGCGTCTCCGCTTCCCCACGCTGCCTCGGCAACTGCACGACTTGACATGTCCCTGCGACATGCAAGGAAAACCATCATTACCTGCGATTGTGGGAGAAGCCGGTTGGCCTTCTTTTGCTATAAATGGGGAGGGGGGCGGAGCCCCCGTTGCCCATCTCTTCCTTGCTTGTTTGCTTCTTCCTCCTTGCTCCACTGCTAGCGACAATGGCGCCTATTAGAAGGTTCTCCGCTGAAGAGAAGGGAAAGGCCCCCCGCGATAATCCGGGGCTGCTTCCACCGAAGAAGAGGTCGGTCCACCGCCGTGGTGAAGCGGTGATGCAGGTGGTGACGAGGCCTTGGCGCGAGCGGCCTCCTCTAGGGTACCCGCTACGCTTGTACGCCCGAGCCGAGGGCTCAGGAGGATGGAGCGACGAGCGGCGCCACCCGTGCCGCGCCCGTGGTCGCCGCGCCACGGTGACACGCGCTGTGGCCCCTGGAATCCACGCCGCGGACTCCTCGCGTGAGCTTGTGCTATGGGCGTTGATGCCTCCAAGCTCTTGGATCCGCTTTCCGTGGTTCTTCTCCGACGTGATGCCACCGAGGGGCCTCTAGAGCTCTGGTTGCAGCACGCCGACTGCGGCGCTCCGTCGACCGGAGCAGAGATCGAAGCGGTCCCCACCGGCAAGATCTTCATGCCTCGCGGCTTGGGCGAGGTCGCGCGGGTCTGCCGTGCGAGGGGCGCCCTCGCGATCCACTTCGAGTACGACGGCGCCTCCACACTCTTCTTCAAGGTCTTCGATGCGGAGGGCCGCCGCCTGGAGTGTTGCTCCGGAGAGGAGCGCCAGGCTGACGTGTGCTCCGCTCGAGGCCACTCCAGCAGCAGCAGCCCTTGGGGGTCCAGTAGCTCTCCTAAGCTCTACGAGACTCCGGAGACGAGCGACAACAGCTACGTGCCCCCGAGCTCTCGCCGCGCTCGGAGCAGAGCTGCGGCGTCTGGCTGTCGCCGCTGCTGATCTGGATGGGGTTGGTGTCGGCCTCCCGTGGCCCATTGTTGATGATGGCGTCCGCCACGGGAGGGTGTAGATAGGATCCCTCTTAGTTCTAGCTTTTGCTCCTTGCGAAGAATCATGAAGTACCCCGTGGGGGCGTGTAAAGGGTCTGTAATGTCTTTTGCGCTCATCTTTCCTGTTATGAAAACTTGTGAACGCATGTCCTGTTAAGGCTCGATCCCCCCTTTCTACCCTCGCGATAGCTTGTTGCTCTACGCTGACAGGTCCCGGTCCCCAGGCAGGCTACAGCCGTCGCTGGTATGCCAGGTCGCGTGCCGTGGTCAAGGCCAGGAGGTGTGTGGCTTGAGATCTAGTAAGAGGCCCTAAGGCGCGATCCTCTGGAGGTCCCCCTTAGCGCCCAAGCAGCCATGGTAAGGCAAGAAAGGGCGTTGACGTGGCCACAACGGGGCTGCGGCGAGGGTGACCCTTAGGTCCCAACAATTAGCCGATCCGAGAGCGGGACTTATCTTGTCGATTCCCTGCGCGCCAGCTTGTGCTGCATAGCTAGGCCGGCCCATACGAGTTTCCCTCCCCCATGCTCTCCTCAGTGCTCTACGTCCTTAGGTCCCGGCCCTCGAGCGAGCTCAGCCGCCGCTGGTATGCCAGGTCGCGATGCCGTGGTCAAGGCCAGGGGGTGAGGGCTGGAGAGCCAGTAAGAGCTCCTGAGTCGCGATGCTCAGGAGCCCCCCTTTCAACACACAAGCGAATCGCACGAGAGGAAAGGAGACTCGCGGTACTGCCTGCTATCCTCCCCACGGGATCCCTATGAACAGGCACAAGAAGAAACACGGTTTGCCGTTACAGCCGCCAGCCTGCTGCTGGTTGTTCCGCGAAGAGGTGAGGGCACTGAGGGCTTGGTGAGGTGACGTGCGCGGGGCGTGCCGCGAGCCAGAGCTCGACCGCTCAGGTTTGTCGACGTGGCAGGGACGGACCCATGCACCAGCGCCGTGTCAATGTGAGGAGGCCCCGTGGGAGGCAACGATCGAGCAGGTGATAACCATAGGCAGGTTAACCATGGAAGGCAAATCAACTTAGGTAAATGCAGGAAGATACATGCCACCGGGTCCGGCCCGAGCGGCTTGGGGATGATGCAGCCCGAGGGGCGCCCCTAGCAAGGTAAGCTAAAGATATAAGCAAAAGGGATACATGCCACAGGGATGGACCCATGCGGCCTGGGAATAATGCAGCCCGAGGGGCGCTCCTAGTTGAACAAGCTTGGAAAATGTCACCTGGTTCTGTAGACGAAGCAGAGTTGGTGCAGCTGAAGGCGCACGTCGAAGGGATGGCTCCTCACAAACCACCGGGGCCCTGAGCCTTGGGAGGCTCTGGGGCTCAGGAGGTTCCTTGAAGACCATCTCCATTTCTTCCAGGATGGCATGGTACTTGGCCTCCTGAGCCGCCAGGACGCTCCGCATGTTGCGCTGATAGGCTGACGCCACGCTCAGCAAGCCGAAGGGCATGCGAACGTAGATGTGTAGCGGGCCCTCGCAACGGCCCACACGCGAAGGCCAGAAACGCTCCTGAGATGCGGCCCTGTTGAGCCCTGGGACGTGGATGCAGACGCGCAGCCCGGCATCCTCGCCTGGATGGGAGCTGCGCCTGGTGAGCGGCTGTCGCCACGCATGGCCCTTGCGTCTTGCAGTTCCTAAGTGGCCTTGGCGATGAATTCCTGAGTGGTGGGCACTCCTTGCCCTGTGTTCTCCTGAGGGAAACCTGCCGCGAAGCACGCCTCCAAGTGGTGCCCAAGCGGCTCCCTCGTGAGGTTGGCAAGGTCTGAGGCCCTCCAGAAGAGAGCCCCCGAGCCCTGCCCGAGGAGGGCGCCGGGCGCGCCTTCCTATGCGATGGAGGGAGGCATCCCTGAAGCGGGCGCTGATCCTGATGAGGCTCCAGCTGCGTCACCGCCTCCCTGAGATCCTGCTCGGCACAGCTTCTTCTTATTCTTAGGGAGGGTCTCAGGAGGGCCCTCGCTTTTGTTGTCGGGGTCGTCGATTGCTGCAGCTTGGAAGGCGCGCTCGAGGGAGCACACCACATCTCTCTCTTCACATGGAACCGTGATGATTCCGCCGCTTCCTTGCATCTTGAGGACGTTGTAGCCGTGATGGGTGACTGCCATGAACTTGGCCAGGGCTGGATACCCGAGGATCGCATTGTACGGCAGGCGGATGTGCGCGATGTTGAAGTCGATGAGCTCGGTGCGGCAGTTCTTGCGCTCCCCGAAGGTCACAGGTCGGCGGACCTGCCCTATCGGTGTGGTTGAGCCGTCGGTCACTCCTGAGAAAGGCTTGGTAGGCTGAAGCTGCTCATATGGCACTTGGAGGTTGTCGAACGTGTCGACGGACAGGATGTTGTGCCCTGCGCCGCCGTCGATGAGGGTCTTGGTAACCTGCACATTGCTGATGACTGGGAAGCGCAGCATCGGGAGAGCGCCAACGGTGGCCGCGCACTTGAGCTGATCTGCCGAGTTGAAAGTGATGGCGCATTGGGACCATCTGAGCGGGCGCGTGGCCTCGAGCTTGGGGAGCATCGCGTTCTCTTCGCGAGCGAACTGTCTGAAGATGCGTTGAGAGGCTGGGGCCTGCGCGCCGCCCAAGATGCAAGCGATTGCACGCGGCTCCTGGAAGCTCCCAGCCCCCTCATCCTGATGGTGATCGTCGTTCCTTCTTGGTGGCTGCAGCGGGGGAAGACCGGCGTTGCCCTGGGGGCGATCCTCACGAGGCTGGTCTCTCCAGGCGCCCTCGTGAGGATGGTCCTGCCAGCGGTCCTCATGAGGCCTGTCGCGCCACTCCTGGCGCGGGCCACGGTCGTCCCAGCGTCCGCCTCCACGTCCTCCTCCGCGGCCGTAGCCCCGGTCGTTACGCTCGGGGCGTCGACCGAAACGTCCTTCGCGAATGGCTCTGAACTCCTGACAGTCACTGGTGTTGTGGGTGTTCAGGTTGTGGAAGGCGCAGAACGGTCGGATGCCCTTGGACGATTCGGGCTGATCCCTGCCCCGCTTGGTGTCCGGCTCCACTGCGAGCACAACTGCCTCCTTGCGCTTCACGTCCTTGGCCTTCTTCTCCTCTGCAGCCGCAACTGGCAGCTCGAGGAGGGAAAGACGCCCCTCCTCAGCTCTTGCGCACTTGGTCGCCAGGTTGAACAGCTCCTGAGATGTGCACAGCTGCTCATGGATAGCGAGCTCCTCCTTCATCTTGACGTCACGGACGCCGTCTGAGAACGCGGAGATGATGGCCTCGTCTGTGACCTTGGGGATCTTGAGGTGAGTGTTGTTGAAGCGCTGGATGTACTTTTGGAGGGTGTCTCCTGGTTGTTGCTTGATGCGGCGCAGGTCACCCGTGGCCGGCGGGCGGTCGCGGGTGCCCTGGAAGTTGGCGACGAAGCGGTCGCGCATCTCGTCCCAGGAGGAGATCGAGCCGTGCTGCAGGTTCAGGAGCCAGGAGCGGGCACCATCCTTGAGAGCCATAGGGAACCCGTTCGCCATGACCTTCTCGTCACCGTTGGCTGCTTCGATGCTCAGCTCGTAGAGCCGTAGGAACTCTGCGGGATCGGAGGTGCCGTCGTAGCGGGGAGGCAGATCCGGCTTGAACTTGCCCGGCTAGGCGACGCTACGCAGCTCGGGGGTGAAGGCGCGACAGCCGGCCGTGGTTGCCGGGGCCCGCTTCGGAGGCGGAGCCACGTCTTGATGAGGTCCACACGGCGCCACCGCAGGCGGCGCGCGGTCTCGACGAGGCGGTGCGCGGAGCGCAGGTGCAGCTTCTCGCGGCCGAGGGATTTCTTGACAGCTTCTCTCTTCGCGCGCGGGCACCGGACGTGGCGGATCACGCAGTAGGGCCGCGCGCCTTGGCGCCAGGGCGCAGTCTTGGGGCAGACGTGGTGGAGGCGCGCCATGAGCCACGTCGCTTGTGGCTGGCGGAGGGAGAGGCAGACAGAGGGACGGCGCCGGGGAGCCCCCTTCGGCACGAACGAGCTCGGCGACGCGGTCGAGCCACTCCTCGTAGAGGTTGTCGGCTGGGCGGTAGCGCAGGAGCTCGTTCGCCGCGAGGAGCGCGGCCCGCGCCTCCATGGGAGTGCGGCGTGCATGAGACGAAGAACTGGCCAGGGTCAGCGACGGAGTGGCGGTGCGGCCGTCCTGCCGCACCGATAGATTCAGCGAGGACGCCTGCTGCTTGTTCCCCGCTGGGCTGGTGGCAGCGTTGGCGGCGGGAGACGGAGAGCGACGAGTTGGCCCGCCGATGGGAGCCGTCTGAGCAACGCGGGCGGTGAGGGCAGCTCGGCACTCAGCTCGAGCGCGGCGAGCGTCCGCCATGGAGACGACGGAGCGACGGAGCAACGAATCGGCGGAAGGGAAGCTACGACGCACCCCTACCTGGCGCGCCAAATGTTGGATGTGGGGTTCCGGCAAAACCCTTAAGGTTCGAACTCTGGGGTGTGCACGAAGTCTTTCCCTCCTACTGATCTACGCCCTGGCTCACTAAGATCTCGCGGACGAACTCGACGAACTCGCAACACAGAAAGACACGAGATTTATACTGGTTCGGGCCACCATTGTGGTGTAATACCCTACTCCAGTGTGGTGGTGGTGGATTGCCTCTTGGGCTGATGATGAATAGTACAAGGGGAAGAATAGCCTCCTGAGGTTGAGGTGTTCTTGTGGCCAAGGTAGGCTCTCGATCAGTTCAGATCAAGCCGAGATGCCCTCGATCGGATCAGATCAAGCTGAGATGCCCACGATCAGATCACATCAAGCTGAGATGCCCACGATCGGATCAGATCAAGCAGAGATGCCTCTACTGTGGTGGCTAGTTCTACTTATATAGGCCCTGGTCCTCTCCCCAAATATTGAGCGGGAAGGGAGCCAACAACGGCGGGCAAATTTGAAGGGGGACAGCTAGTACAAGCTATCCTAACAAAAGTGGTCTTTGCGTGCGAAAGGCTCTGGTGGTGACGCCGTCTTGGGCTCCACGATGACCTCCGTCTTGCCGTCCTTCTGGTCTTGGTTGCACCGATATGGCAACCTTTGCCTGATGCCTCGGTACTCCTCGCCTGCGCTTGCCTCCTGAGCACCAAAGAGGAAACAAGGACGCTGCGCGCGCTGGCGCCGGCTTGGCGCCTGCCTGGTGTTGATCGTCATGGCTCACGTCACGAAAGCCTCGTGAGGTTTTCCTCGCCTTGATATCTCCGCTCCTCGTGAGCCTGCCTGGCTAGGCCACTCCTGAGGAGGTCTTGCGTCGTCCGCCTCACGAGGCTTGGCCCCTCGCGAGGGTCTTGGATGCTTTGTTGGTGAAGATGGGCCGTACGGCCCGCTGACTTAGCCACGCCGTGGGCCGCAGGCAGGCAAGTCTGGGGACCCCTATTCCTAGAACGCCGATAGGGGCTACCGCTACCTCTACGTTGCTATCGACAAGTTCACCAAGTGGGCGGAGTTAGAAGCCGTCCGCACCATCCCAGCTGGCTTCGCGGTCAAGTTCATCAAGGTTCTCGTGAGCCGTATTGGGGTCCCCAACCGCATCATCACCGAGAACGGCTCGCGGTTCACCAGTAATCTCTTCAAAACGTACTGTGCTAACCTTGGAACGCAGGTCAGCTATGCTTCAGTGGCACACCCCTGGAGCAACAGTCAAGCCGAACGCACCAACGCGGAGGTCCCGAGAGGCCTCAAGGCCAGGACCTTCAAGAAGAAGCTCGAGGCATGCGGCAAGGGTTGACATGACGAACTCCAGTCCGTGCTATGGTCCATCCGCACCACCGCCACCAAGCCAACGGGCGAGACCCTGTTCTTCCTTGTCTACGGAGCAGAAGCAGTTCTCCCCCACGAGGTCAGGCATTGCTCCGCATGTGTCCTGGCGTTTGATGAAACGCAGCAGGACGCCAAGCGGGGGATGGACCTCATGCTGGGGGAGGAACGTCGCCGCGAAGCCGCACTACGAGCGGCAAGATACCAGCAGGCGCTGTAGCGGTACCACTACCGCAGCGTCCGCTCCAGGACGCTTGAGGTGGGTGACCTCGTCCTGAGGCGGGTGCTCTCCAGGGAAGGGCTGCATAAGCTCTCACCCATGTGGGAGGGCCCGTTCAAGGTCGTCCATGTCTCCAGGCCTGGCGCCGCGCGCTTGGAGATGTAGGACGGGGTACCCATCCAGAACGCCTGGAACATCCAACACCTCCGGAAGTTCTACCCATGAAGAAAGGCCCGGTGCCTGTGAAGAATCGCCGCCCATGACACTCTCACATAATAACGAGTGGGGCTGTACACGCCCCGGAGTCTCAGGAGTGCCGCCCTCGGGCCTCTGGGGCTCCCTCCGACGTCCTAGTGGCAGCACTTAGCTCCGCGCTGGTGAGAAGACTTGAAGGCTAGACTAGGTGCTAGACGCGGCTTTTCATTTGCTTTCCGTAGTTGGCTCGCCTCCTTTTAATTGAAGTTTGCTTCTGGTGTTCCTTGCTGATT
This sequence comes from Triticum aestivum, assembly GCF_018294505.1. NCBI lineage: Eukaryota > Viridiplantae > Streptophyta > Magnoliopsida > Poales > Poaceae > Triticum > Triticum aestivum. Next base: position 376,115,926 of record NC_057796.1, on the reverse strand, counting down.
TGGTTCCGTCACCTTCTGCCTCTGTTTCCGTCTCCAGTTTAGCCTGCTCTCTCTCTCGCTTACCTCACGAGGGGGCTGGGCGGGTGCCGCCCTTGTGAGCGTTTTTCCTCCTCGTGAGCGGTTTTCCTTTCTCTGCCTTTCGTCTGCCTTTTCGCAAGGCACCCTCGTTCGAGCCCGCAAATTGGCGCACCTGTCTCAATCTGTGCCCCACGGGTACCGCGATACAAAGCATTGGGTCGCAGTCAGCAGCGCCCGCAACCAAGGCTCGGGAAAATGGCAAGTTTCCTAACGAATTTTTGCAGTCCTCAGGTGCCCATCAGACCAAAGAGGCCTCGCCAGGCACTGGGAAGCAGACCTCGCGAGGCGGAGGCTACTTCGAGCACGACAAGCTAAGTTATTTCCACAAAAGCAAAGTTGCACTCCAAAAAAAAAGACACATCCGTGACATTTTTGACCGAACGAATTTTTTTCTGTCATACATATGACACTTCTATGACGATAATTGTGACAAAACTCGGTATCATCATAGATGTGGTGGGCTCCTACTTCTATGACAAAAATCATGACAGAAAATGGGCTTTAAGTCCTGGGCAGGCCAGAGACGCAGCTGCATGACATTCTTTGGGCCGTCCATGACGGAAAAAACCGTGGTAGAAGCGAGGGCGAGGAAAATTTCGGGGAGTTCCCGGTTACAGTGGGAGGTCGGGGGCCGAGCGATGCGCGTTTCTCTTGTACACGTACGCGCGTGTGTGCGAAGCGTTGGCTCTAACTGAACCCGAGCGAGGCGTTGGGCTCTAACTGAACCCGAGTGATTGCACTGCAGGCTACGGGTTATTGAACCCGAGCGGTCGATCGATGGCTGTTAACTGAACCCGATCGAGCAATTCCTTCGCTACTGCTGCTAACTGAAGCCGATAGATGGTACCTCTGGATGAACAGTGAGCGTTGCTGGGGGGGGGGGGTTTGGATGAACAGTTCCCGGTGGGGGTGGATGAACAGGACCCCGTGGTGTTGCCTCTGGATGAACAGGACCCCGATCGATCGAGCCGGTTGGGGCTAGATGAACAGGACCCTGTGGAGGGCAGGATGAACATGACCACCCCGTGGAGGGCAGAATGAACAGTAGATGGTGGAGTGTTGGATGAACAGTAGCCCGTGGAGGGGTGGTTGAACAGGAGCCCGTGGAGAGGGCTGGTTGAACAGTAGCCGGTGGAGTAGCGCGTGGTGGAGGCTAGGTGAACAGGAGCCCATGGATGAACAGTCGCAGGTGGAGGCTGGAGGAGGTCGACGGTGGATGAACAGTAGCCCGTGGAGGTTGGAGGGGGTCGACGGTGGAGATGAACAGTGTCCCGTGGAGTCCCGTTTTGCGGTACGCCACACCCCTCCCGATGAACAGGACCCCCGTTTCGACCGTAGTGCTCCAACACAAGTCCGTTTCCTCCGTTTTGTGGTACGCCACACCCCTCCCGATCAACAGGACCCCCATTTCGACCGTAGGAGGTCTGTTTCCTCCGTTTTGCGGTACGCCAGACCCCTCCCGATGAACACAAGGCCGGTCGAACACAAGGCCGTTTCCTCCGTTCTGCGGTACGCCAGGCCTCGTTTCCATCGGCTGTTCCGTCCAAGCCCTCCCGATGAAAACGACGACGCGTTCCGTTCCGACCCAGCGGGTTGGCTCCCCATGAACATGACGACGACGCTGTTTCTCCGTTCCGACCCAGCCATGTACACGAGCCCTGGCCGTACGTATGCGCGAGTAGGCGTTCGAGACCCTGCCCGTATGTACGTATGTGGCCGTATTTTCTTTCTTGCACACTGGCCGCTATACGTACGTGTACATGCTACGTGCGCGCCTCTACTACGACACGTGCGCGCCTCTACATCGACCAGTATGTACGTACACGTTCGCGACCAGAATGACAATGCTACGTACGCTTCGACCAGGTGGGTCCCGACTGTCAGGCACTTCCTTGCCTGCGAAGATGTAGCTGGTGGGTCCCAGCAGTCAGGGGGCGAATCATTTTTTTTGCCTGGACGCACTTCCTTGCGTGCGAAGATGTAGCTGGTGGGTCCCCGCAGTCAGGGGGAAACGTTCTTTTTGTGAAATACGGTGGCCCGTCCGGTGGGTCCCCGCTGTCAGGTGGAGGAATAATTATTTTCCGCGTAATAAGGAGGCACTTCCTTGCTGCGGCTGTGGACCCAGCTGTCAGCCTCTCCATGTACAGTCCACGTCCGATGGAAGCCGTTCCTTGACCACATTGACCACGCCGCGCCGAGAGCACCAGGGCGGTGGACGACGGCGAGGCCTAGGAAGGGGATGACGCGGAGCCGGGGAAGACGCGGCAGTGGAAGCCCGCGCGGAGAGGAGTACGAGGGTTCACTGGTTCGGCTGCGGTGTGAGGCTGTCGTCGCCGCAGGGCCTGGCCAGCGGTGGGAATAGTAGGGGGCGGTGAGTTCTCCGCGGCAGCACAGCCGGCCACGGGAGGCAGGAGCATGCGGCACGACCGGCGCTGCTTTGGGCGGCTGGAGCAACAAGACCAGAGGTTGAAGAAGCACTACGGCCGTTGGATGGACATCATACGGTCACTGGAGCTAGAATCGTGCATATTGACTAAGTTGACAAAGCCCTCCGTCCCCGTCAACTTAGTAGGCCCACAAGTCAGCCTGCCACTATACTGGGTCCCAGCTAGCAGGGGGAGTATTCATTTTTTTGTGCGTAATAAGGACGCACTTCCTTGCGTGCGAAGATATAGCTGGTGGGTCCGAGCTGTCAGCGGCGGTAACGTTTTTTTCGCGAAATACAGAGGCCCTTTCGGTGGGTCCCAGATGTCAGGTGGAGGAATCATTATTTTGCGCGTAATAAGGAGGCATTTCCTTGCGTGCGGCCGTGGACCCAGCTGTCAGCCTCTCCACGTACAGTCCACTTCAGATGCATGTCGGTCGTTGACCACGTTGACCAGGCCGCGCCGGGAGCACCAGGGCGGTGGACGACGGCGAGGCCTAGGAAGGGAACGACACGGAGGCAGGGAAGACTCGGCAGTTGTTTCCCACGCGGAGGGGAGTACGACTATACGAGGGTTTACTGGTTCGTCTGCCGTCGCCGGAGAATAACAACAGGTGTGGGTGAGTAGAGGGATGGCTAGGCCAGCGATGGGAGTACGGTGGGGCGGTGAAGCCTGCGCGGCAGCACAGCCGGCCGCGGGGAGGAGGGAGCAGGCAGTCCCGCCGGCGCTTGTTTGAGCGGCTGGAGCAGGAAGAGCAGAGATTGAAGAAGCACGACGGCCGTTGGATGGACATCCAACAGTCACTGCTTGCGCGTCAACCTTTTTTTAGGAAAGCCTCAAATCTGTGGAAAACAGCATACAACCCATCTGCCATTATTTCTAATAATTTACAGCCCATTTGCTAATTCTGAAGGTTTTTTTGGAGCCCATATTCTTTTTGTTAGCATTACAGCCCATATTGTGGCCACGGTTAAAAAATTATACGAAATGTTGCATATTTCGGTGCGGTCCGAACTGTTTTTAATCCCGAAATTTCGAGTCACATTCAAACTGATTTTAAAAATAAATGTATATCAATATAAATCCAACAAATTGTCCACGCATAAAAATTAATGCAATTTAAAATCTTTAAATGAAAAAATAAATTTGAAAGTAATTGCCGGTTTGATGTGTTTTAAAAATGTACAGCCCATTTCTCATTATTGATAGGCCATTTTCTCGTCCAGCCGAATGAAGCTCTCCTCGTCTTGAAAGATTTGCAGCCCAATAGGCCTGACAAAGCGACTTACTTGGCAAATCACAAAAAAACCGGGCTAGCCATTTTTAGAAAGAAAAAAAAACTACTTCGCTGGTCTGTGGTAAACATAAAAGAGAAGGCTGGCTAGACATGCCAGAGTGCCCCGCACAGCCCAGTTGACACCCTTCCTTCCGTCTCAAAAACAAATTAGATAAATGCCACAACAAATATGGCGATTCATAAAAATGCCACTGCAATTTCCAAACTTTGAAAAACGCCACTGCAATTTTTGCAAACTTTGGAAAACGCCACTGCAATTTGCAAACTTTGAAAAACGCCACTCCAGACTTCGAAAAATGCCACTGGGGATGGCATGAAATGGCATTTTTCAAAGTTTGGAAATTGCAATGGCATTTCTTAGAAACACCAGATTTGGAGTGGCATTTATCAAATTAACCCAAAACAAAAATAACTGGGCGAGCTGCTGGGTCCCTGATGTCAGCCGCTCGTTGTGCAACTCTCTCGTTTATTGACTACGTTGACAATGGCATGGGACCCAGATGTCAGAAATCCATTACGAGGAGCCATTTTTTATTGGATTGAAATAAGGAGGCACTTTGCTTGCGTACTGCCATGACCTTGGCGGGTCCCTGCTGTCATCCTCTCCACGTACAATCATCTCCTGGTTGTGTACGCGTCAACTTGGTAGGCCCACAAGTCAGCCTCTAAACCCGTGGAGGACAAATACAACCCATTTAAAAAAATAACAGCCCATTCCATATGTTCAAACGGAAAGTTCAACATTCAGAGCAAAGTAACAGGTCTGATCCACATATAGAGTACTGAACTTCCACGTTGACAACCATCATAGCCAAGTTAACTATCTACTTCCACTAATACTCTAGTAGCGTACAAGTACTAACTTACTCTTAGCTAACTAGACGATGCCCTAGCTACGATGCCCGCCATCTGCGGTACACGCTAAACGCCAGCACCGGCGTCCTCCGCCTCGCCTCGGACTTGCCAGAGGTGCGATAGGGCGCGTTGCTCGCGCGCGTTGGCCCTTTCCATGCCGGCGTGGTCCACCGAAGCTTCGGCTTCTAAGCGGGAAACCCACTTGACGAGCTGGTAGTAAAAATCGGCGTCGCGAACGCGTGCGTGCCCGACAGCCTCCAGGGCTATTTGCCGGGCGCCGGCCTCCACGTAGTCGGCCCACGTGCGGGCGCTCTGCTCGCGACTCAGAGCGTCGGTGCGCTGCTGCTCCATGTCCCGCTGGCGGTGCAAATCGGCGATACGGTGCTCATCCGCCAAGCGGTCGCGCTCCAACAACTCCTGCTCCTCCACCAGGCGGTCGCGCTCCAACAAGTCCTCGATCTCCGCATTGCCATCTAAAGACCGATAGAATGCCTCCTCCCTCCGTCTGCCTTCCGGTGAAAAACCGAACACTAGTTCCGGCGGTGACCGCCTCCGGCCACGCCTATCGCGGACGGGCGGGGGCATGGCGGACATGGCGAGAGCGAGGATAAGTGGCGAGCAGCATCGGGCCGGTGGGGGCTTATGAGGATAGGGCGAGTTGGGTCACGGTGCCACCATAGAAGGCCGAGAAACAGTACTTATAAGCGGAAGGTAGCGCGACGGTCATCGGAATTCAATGCATAATGAAGCAGGCATGGCTTAGCGCGCCAGCTTGCCGTGGAAAACTAGAGAAACTGAAATTCTGACTGTGCCGTCCCGTCCCGTCCGTGCTGGGTCGCACGCCGGCCTTACGGTCAAACGAGTGCACTCGAATCATCTCCCTCCTTGTCAATAATGATTCCACGGATTTAAAAGGCCCGCAACAATTAAAGCGCATCTTTTTTCGCATCAGTTAGCTGCCTTAATTACGGCCGGCTGCATGCGGGCACTCAAAATCGCTCGCAGCCAGTACGCGGAGCAGCATGCAACGAGTCGCAGCCGAGGGCATTAATTGATGAACTTTAGCTGGGAGATAAGGCATTTGCGAACGTTTTTGCTAGCAGTTTCTTCAGATTCGCATGGCATTTTCTTCAGAGCAGCTTGTCAGTTTCTTCAGAGGTAGGCATTTCTATTCAAAAAACTGCCACTTCGGATCTTGCGTCGCAACTAAAACAGCCAGGAGCGCATTAGTAGGCTAGCTAGTGATCGATCGGTAACTTGTAAACACTGAGCGAACAGATATAAGGAACTGTTAATGCATCTCAATGATTCACAGATCATATACAAATATGTAGCTCCAAAAGCAAAGATCAGCCACAACTAAAACCAACTAGTACGATTCCCATACATAAGATCAACATGTTAATGCATCTCAATGATTCACAGATCATATACAAATATGTAGCTCCAAAAGCAAAGATCTAGAAAAAACATATGTTCTTCCTACTAACATGGATGCTTCTCTTGGCCAACATTCAGTACAGACTGAATGACAAATTTGTTTGTGAAGTCTACAATTCCTCTTGCAAACGTAAGTGGTTTCACCAACAGCTGGAACCATGGGAATGAACCACACATGATGGAGGAACATCCACTGCAATATGATTTGGTCTTCTCTTGATCACACGGCGAGACTATTTTCGGAATACAAACTTTAACTTAGGCAAAATGATGCCCATTGTATAATCAGACCAAAGCAATGAAGCACCTAGTGTTGGCCAATAAATAGTACAGTACTACTTTTCTGCAGTCCATGAAGTGACTATCCAATCTTTCTGTGTCTATTTTCAAATGGCACTGCATGCAGTGACTATACTATTCTCTTGTGCAGTTCAACCAAAATTGCGGTCACTTTGTGTGTTTGCTAAATAGCAACGGGCAGACATCTCTGTCTGCACAAATATCAAGCAGCTAGTAAACATATACCCCACCTTGTATTTTCGGTTTAAACATGTCTCTTCCGCTTAGATCTGTCATGTTTTGCACTGGACAATTTGATACAGTCATGTTTTGCCCTGGACAATTTCATACTGAATTGATTTGCTTGTTCAGAGCAGAAATATAGCGCCTATTCTTCATCAGACCAAGGATATCCATGTTCGCAGTGATGGAAGAGGTGAAATCGATACAACCGAAATTGAGCATCCAGTCATTGAATCATGTCCTGCACCTCCAATGTAGGTCCACCCTGCCAATAAATTCACATGCAAACCACTAGTATTACTATCTAATGACAGTACAAAAAGAGTAGCAAGATAGTAGCAAACCATGTACCTTCTTAATGAACAGCTCATAGTGCCACCAATTGGATATAAAGGTTTGGGAGAAAACATGCTCCTAATGTTGAACCAGTTGGACTTTTTGTGCAGTTCCACTAAACTCGAGCATCCCTGTTTGCATAGATATTGAAAGTGTGATTACTATAAAAGTGGCACTAGTTGAAGCATAGACTCACAAATATAAGCATTCCAATTTCTTAATGGGAAAAGGTAGCAAGACTGTTTCTAACCACCTTTTTGAAGGAATAAATAAGGCAACAGAGGCTGATGTCAGAAAGGCATATATAGTTCTTTCTGAAAGAATGATCGATTCCTGACCTTTCCTCTTCTTTTAAGCATATTTTGTGCAGTTCAACTAAAATAAAATGCCATCACCGCCTTGACAATTCAGTGACACTGTACAAAAGGAAATGACTTAACATTACATCATGATGTCAGGTATGTAGTCGACAGGCATTAGAGACAAACTTACAGACCTCCTCCGATAACATAATGAACATTAATTTTAACAAAGGTGTGACTAGCTTTACCGGGATAATTTGAGTGAACTCTACACCCTCTGTTCCTTAATATAAGAGGTTTTTGCGGTTCAGTTTAAAGTACCCAAACGTCTACTAGTATTTAGAAAAACAGGTAGTAGTTTTCTTGAGCACATATCTGGGAAAGCTTGCCACCCTTTATTTATGTCCATACGCTAATGCAACACCATTCGAAATTTCGAATACTACAAATATACACTAATCCAGTGGCTAGTGCAACAGTAGAGTAGTTATTTTATTACAGGGTACAGTACAATGGTTTTACTGAACAGATTTCAATAAACTCTGGCACTGGAAGATTTCTATAAGAATTAACAATACAAAATGTAAAGGTAACACGTTTCAGCATTGGTATACTAGCTGTGCATGAGCATTAAACCAAATACAAAAGTCTGAAGGTAACTAGCATTATTAACTAATGACAGTATAAAAAAATTGCAAACCATGTACCTCCAAGGTAAATATCATTTCGAACTCGGGGGGACCTTAAAAATTGCTATCCCAATCTTGATAATCGATCAAACATAAAAACTTGATCGAACGAATCAAGAGAACAGCCGGAGGAGGAGGTGCCCACTCTTAACCTTTCCTCTTGTCTTCATAATTTTTTGTGCAGTTTAACCAAAATAAAATGACATCAGCGCCTTGGCATTTTGGTGACACTGTACAAAAAAATTAACTTATCTCATGAAAGTGAGGTATGTAATCTATAAGCATTAACAGTGCAAAAATCTGAAGGTAGTAACAAGTTTCATCGTTGGTATACTGGCTGTGCAACATCATTAGAATGCCTTAGTTGAAAAATCTTTAATACATCCACAATCAACAGCTAACCCTGAAATAATCCAGTGACATTAAATGGCATTGCTTAAATTTATCGGTGGCATTAGACTGAGTGCGGCATTAGTTAAATGTGGCATCACTTTAGCAGTAGCATTGCTTGACTTGACTGCTGGCGTTATACTAACAGCAAAAAAGTTAGACTAAGAGCATGCGAGGCCCATTCGGACAGTGGGCGCACCAGTACGATGTACCTCCACGGACGCATAGAGTGGTGAGGGAGGTATGGTTGCCCAGAGCAACAAATATCCAGGCAGCATATGTGGATTACGTCCCATTTTTGTTATGTTTAGCCACCTTTTTCCTATGTGAGGACAACAAACCGATCGACCTGGTCATTCTCTATTGCGTTGTCATGCCTTTCTACCCTTCTTCAACCAAGAGACACGAGACTCGTTCCTTAGCTACTGATTTTCCCCTTCTCAACCTAGATGCGGGTTCGATGCCTACTCTCTTGGACAGTACAGTCTCCCTTCCTTTCCTTATTCAACCCAGACATGGATTAGTCTGCATGAAGTAGGGTTTCCTTTAATAGTGCAAATTAAGGTTTTCGTCTGCGTGACCAGCAGAGCAGAGGATAGCAAATTGGGAAGATGGTGGAGTGGAAAAAGATCCACATGCAGCGACATGGCAGATGGGGCAATAGAACAAGGGTATGGTTCGAAAAGAGGTAGCATACCTGAGGGTCGGCGGGAAGTGGCTTCGCTCGTGGTCATCGTCCTCCACACGCACTACGACAGCGAGCTTGGGGACGGAGGCCATCCCGCGCGGGCGCTAGGTCTGAGAGGACGGCCTTGTCGTCAGTGCGTGACCTCGCTCGCCGACGACGAGTGCGTCAACACTGCACGTCCTTTTCTTCCCCGGCGGATCTGTGACCACCGGTGAGGAGGGAGAGAGAGGCCGTCTTTTTTAGATCTGGAGAGAGGGTGATAGTGTGAGAAGCAAGTGGGCAGCCCTTAGCAAGAAAGCTCTGAAGCTCCAGCCTATATATCTTTTTTATACTACTAGTACTAGAGGTGGAGTAGTGGTAGAGTAGTTTATATTTTCTCTGCAAACAGTACCAGTTAGTCGTGCTTCAAAACTGAACGGCACGCCATTAAAAAAATAAAGTCGAGAAATAATGCGGCACCTCGGGCCAACGCGGCCAGATCGCATTTTGCACGAGAAATTACACACGATGTTTCGTTGACATGTGGTCCCGTTCCAACATGTCAGTGAGACGACGGCGAGTCCTTTTGTACAATTTCCGAAAGGACGTGTAGGCCGGGGCGCCTCTTCGTGTACCGTGGCAAACTGGCAACCGTCCACCGACTCTTCGCCTTTCCCTCTCGATTTGGAACTGCTGTCGCACGCTCTTCCTCCCTCCTCCATTTGCCTTCACCCTTCCTTCTGCCATTGTTCGATCGTCTTCTCCATGGAGGGAACAAGCCGGAAACGACCCCGTTATTCTTGCCCCGATCTGAAAGATGACGTGGTGGGGGAACTCATTGATCGGTGCGACGTCATCACCTCGGCTAGCATGGCAGGTTCGTTCAAGCCCATTCTCGACTCAACTAATAACATCATTACAAGGAACCCAAGGGTCCAGGAGCGGTTTGATCTCCCTTATCTTCTTCGCTATAAGCCTGTTCGCATGGGCGCGGACGACGGAGGCCTCGCCTTGTGCAAGTTGATGCCGCTTGATAATGATACGTGTGATGTCAAGATGCCATCGCTTAAGGGTAAGTCCTGGGCTGGCACAAATGGAGATTGGGTTGTTTATATTGGGTACAATTGCGAGTGGGAACTTGTGAATGTGTACACTCGTCAGCGGATTCCACTTCCAAAAATCTCCGAGTGCCCTGAGGTTGAGCACACAGATGATCTACGTACGTTCAAATACGATCATGGTGACTGTCGTCTACTGAAGATAGCAATTTGTCGAGTTCCCAACCGCTCTTGGAATTACAAGAACTATCAAGTTGTTGCTATCTTCGACAAGCTTGTTGCCGTCCTTCGTGGTTCGACTGGATGGATATTGCTCAAAAATCAGTTTCTATACACGGATGTGTACTGTGATGCAATTGAATACGAGGATCTTGTGTTTGCTGCCACCACTCGTGGCACTGTTTTTGCATGGGATCCTCGTAGTTTCGGTACGTTTGTCTTCCACCGTAATTATAATTGTTTCATCCACATGCATGCGGGTTAGCAAGTTTCCCTTTACTAATTAACCTTCTTCTTGTGTTTCCAAGGTCCTGTGAACATTCCACCACCTATACTTGAAAAAATTTATAAGCAAGGGGGAGATGACGATGGTGATGATCACGAGCATGAGGAGGAGCAGAACTTATATACTCAGTGGCGCCTGGCAACTAATTCCGATGGATCACCTCTTCTTGTCTGTATACAGTGCACTCAGACTGTTACTACTGAGGAAGCAGGTGTTGTCTCCCATGGTCGCCCTCTCCTGACCTATTCCAACACCCGTTGCATGGTATTCAGGACGGATACTAGTGTGCTAGCGCAAACACCTTCTCCCTGGTTCAGTATTGATAGTCTTGGAACAAACTCGCTCTTCCTTGGACCAAACTATCCAATGATGGTGAAAGGCGATCCAGCTGCTGTTGACACAACGTTACTACCATTTATGAGAAGCAACTGTATCTATACCTCGGACATTTCGGTGGTTCCCTACCCTGGTCCTGATATATGCCGCTTCAGCCTGGATGATCAGTCCTGCGTTGCTCTCGATATTGACAATAGCTGGCCCTTCCCAGAGCACCTATGGTTCAAAGCAAGCGTTTCCAACGCCGAGGATTGGTTGAGTTGAAGTTCATTTCATTGCTTGTTATTTGTTGTGTGATGAAAACTTTAGTATTTGCTAGAATGTTTTGTTGGAAATAATCTATAATCCAACATGTATCCTCGTTGTCGTTGTGTGTTGATGACTTGTTGTATTTAATGAATGGTACATTTCAGTTGCGAATGCATGTCATAGACTCAATTTATGAATGGTTTTCGAGTCACTTCTTGGAGTGTGAGTACCGTAGTAGTATAGCCAGCATCCGGTTAGTATATGAAGTTGCCACATCACATAGAGCCAACCTAATATTGGAGTATGCTAGCCCTCCACCGGCGCGCCGCTTCAAATGGCGGAGGAAGTGAGAGGTCGCGTCACCTTGTGTCCAGATCTGAGATGCCACGTGTACCAGATGAATGACTCCAAGTTCGACCACCGTGATGTTAGGTGCGAGCCCAGGAACACTGTTGGAGAGACCCCCCTCATAATTTTCCTACATTGGTCGTTTGATTCATAGGATAGAATGCTATAGGATTTTTTTCCTATGTAATCATCTTTTAATTGGCAATCTAGCATCCACTCCAACTTTTGTTTCACTTCCTTTGTTCCTACGAAGAGAGTACTTGCTCTAAATGATGTGCCGCTGCAAGAGCCGCCTATATTTATTAACCATGCTCTAAAAAGGTGGACCAGCTTTGGCTATAGTAGTACTGTACTAGGTTAGTAGGTGACCTTGCGCTTGGCTCTTCTCCTCTTCCGGAAGTCGAACAATAATGATGGTACTACAGTAGTACTTCTGGCAATCTGACACCAAATGAACTGCTGCACGTCCACCGCTTGTAAGCAAAAGTTTCTCCTCGTGCTGCGAGCCACCGCGCACGCGTTGGCGAGGGAGAAGGCGTAGTAAGCAAGCTTCTCGTCGTTCTGCGAGTTGACGGGACACATCAAAGTTATTTATTAGTACTCTTGGAGTAAACTCGCTCTTGGAGTAAACTCGCTCTTCCTTGGACAAAACTATCCAATGATGGTGAAAGCCGATCCAGCTGCTGTTGACACAACGTTACTACCATTTATGAGAAGCAACTGTATCTATACGTCGGACATTTCGGTGGTTACCTACCCTGGTCGTGATATAGTAGGCCGCTTCAGCCTAGATGATCAGTCCTGCGTTGGCCTCGAGATTTACAATAGCTGGCCCTTCCCAGAGAATCACTTGTGGTTCAAAGCAAGCGTTTCCAACGCCGAGGATTGGTTGAGTTGAAGTTCATTTCATTGCTTGTTATTTGTTGTGTGATGAAAACTTTAGTATTTATAATCTATCCTCGTTGTTGTTGTGGGTTGATGACCTGTTCTATGTAATAAAATGATATGCCTGTGATAAACTTACTAAATTTATGAATGGCTATCGAGTCGCTTCTCTGAGTGGGTGCTGCGACGAGGCAAAAAATATTTTCCGAATACATAATTGTACGTGCATTGCAACAGGTTATCGGATGAGGCCAATCAACAATAGTACACTATTTGTACTAGCTTCACATGCTGCACTATCTCTACGTCTACGTACGTAATACAACAATTTTTAAACTTGTGACCAGCCACCCATCCTCACAAAGAACACTTTTTAACCTAGCACAGACTCCAGGAAATTTGGCCACAGTGTGAGGTGGGCCATATGTTAATGTGTTCGCTGTACGTAACCAGCACCTCGAATCCTCGATACTACTACTATAGGTAGTACTAGGAGTAGTAGGGTGGCATGGGCCAGAACAAGCATTCACGTCCAGGAGTACGGCACACACCACCAGCAGGACTTCCATCTAACACCATATTTCTTGGAGTCCGTGCTACATCAATCTCTTCAACCTAGTCGTTTCTCTAACTCAGCCATCGCGCGGCGGACGAGGTGGGGGTTTGCCGATAGTCGGTTTCCTCAACTGCGGTCCCACTTGTAAGGCCAACTCCAACGCACGACCCCAAACGGACCTCTGCTTTGCGCGGATTCTGTCCGTTTGGGTAGGGCAATGGGGTCGTGTCCGGGCCATTTCTCGGATGCGGTGGTCGTGCGCCGAACGCGCGACCGCATCCCGGCCGTGTACATTTTTCTTTGCAAACACATATCTTTTTTTCATCATTGATTTTTTGGTACATGGAAATACATCACCAAAATTTTGACTAGAAAAGCAAGACCAAAGAAAACAAGAACCACAAGAATACATTTTAGAAGATATCCAACTTCCATAACTGCTCCTGTAAGTTGGATTAGTGCCTTCTCGATGCATTCATTTTTGATCTGCGGAGGCTCGATCTTGCGTGCTTATTTCTTCTTCGAGTGTAAAGAAGTAGACGTGTCTAGCCTCTATTCTATCAACAAGTGCACTAGTCTCATCTCTAGCCTCTATGCTAGCTAAAAGTGCCAGAACATCTACTAAATTGTGCTCTATCAATATATCATTGTACTCTTCTTCCCAATACCAAAACTTGCATCCATTCTACACAATAAAATTTTAAGTTAGCACAACTAGTCTAATCCGAGAGCACAACCGAAGATTTGGTCGAGTTCTTCCTCCTTTTGCCGACACGTGGGACATCCAGCATCCAGGTCGTGTCATGCAAGAAAATAGAGTGGTAGGTGAAGCCACGTGATGTGCATCTTGGGTTAAACTGTAAATAGAATCTTACTACTCTTGAGTAACTCCAAAAGCGGCCACCGAAGATCTTTATTGGATTTGTTTTTCATCACCAGCACGTCGAGGTGAAAGATGTGCAGGTTCAGTGGGTCCTCTTGCGTTTTCACTGACATGTGGGACCGCATATGAGCAAACAGACGATGGGCTCCGCGCGTCTGCTGGCTGGCTGAGAAGAGAGATAGAGGAGGGCCGAGCACGGACTCCAGGAAATTTGTTCTACGTACTCGATATAGTGGAGTAACCAGCACCTCGATATAGTGGGGTGGCATTGGCCATAACTAGCATTCATGTCTAGGAGTACGGCACACGCCACCCACACGAGTCCCATCCGACACCAATTTTCTTGGAGTCCGTTCTAGCTACAACCATCTCTTCTCCCTCCTGTTTTCTCAGCCATCGCGTGGTGGGTGGGGTGGGGGTTTGCCGATAGTCAGTTTGCTGAACCGCGGTCCCACTTGTAAGTGAAAATGCAACACAGCACGCATTCCCCCTTGAGCGGCGCGCCGGACAAACCGTGTGGGGGTGCGACGCGAACATGTCAGGACCGGTTTTTCGGGATATTTATTTCCCAGAAAATGGCCCTTGTGCTCACCAGCCCCAGGATTACTGTTAGCTGATGAGGCACCAACTTGTTACAGAAATTCCAAGCAAGGAACAAAATATGTAGTACAAGACCATTGTGGCCTATGAGTACAACAATTGGTTTCTAGTGGTCAATGGCGGAAGCGGTTTGTGGTTCATCTGCGTCTATGGGACTCTACTTCCCACAGGAACAGCTGACCAGGATAACTCCTATCTTCGCGAGGCTGCTATCACCGTGGCGTAGGTTTCGGGGCTGTCATCGCAATGCTTCTCTCCATGTGAGAAATCTGGCCAAGACAATAGCCAGGGACAAGCCAGTGAGTACGTTTGAATGTACTCACAAACATTATGAACACAGATATAATATAACAAGGGATAATCATGCTCCGAAATGTTCTATGATCATAATGTCTGTCACGAAATAAACGAAATCCATGATGCACGCATGCGGGTAAAATATGAATATGCAATACGAGAGTAGAAATAGAATGCACCGATCGAGTGTCTGAAGCGACGCCTCGAAAGGGAAATAAAATAAAGCATGCCTCAGTCGGGCGTCTGAGCGACACCACATAAAGGGCTCATAAATGAAAGAAATAACAAGCATGCCACAGTCGGGCGTCTATGCGACACCACATAAAGGGCTTATAAATGAAAGAAATAACAAGCATGCCACAGTCGGGCGTCTATGCGACACCACATAAAGGGCTTATAAATGAAAGAAATAACATGCATGCCACAGTCGGGCGTCTATGCGACACCACATAAAGGGCTTATAAATGAAAGAAATAACATGCATGCCACAGTCGGGCGTCTATGCGACACCACATAAAGGGCTTATAAATGAAAGAAATAACATGCATGCCACAGTCGGGCGTCTATGCGACACCACATAAAGGGCTTATAAATGAAAGAAATAACATGCATGCCACAGTCGGGCGTCTATGCGACACCACATAAAGGGCTTTTAAATAATAGAAATAAGAAGTATGCCACAGTCGGGTGTCTATGCGACACCACATAAAGGGCTTATAAAGTAAACAAATAACAATGAATATCCAGGAGGTAGAACCGTCCCAGGGATACTCAATAATTCAAATAATGTAAATGGTTAGTCCACAATAATAATAATCATAATCCTCATATGTCACAGGTCATAATCAATGCTCTGGTTTAGCCGTTTCTCCATCCGAAGACCGTCACTAGACCCATCTCAGACTGTAGTCCCTACCCATGGACATGGCTATCTGATTAGATTTAACCTCTGCAGAGGGTGTACTCTTAACCCACGAGTAACGGATTTATTTAGTCCATCGGGACTAATTCCGCCTGCGGTTCTTTAATTGAAAACACGCCTGACCTGCACACACCAGCTTAACTTACCGGTGTCTGGAAATCACCCACGACACCTGTCAAGCAAAACTCTAAGTGGGGAGGCTACAACCTCGACTTAGCATGGGATCAAATTTATATCGCGCGCTCTAAGGGGTGCCCCCCTCTCGGTCCCAACCGAAAACACCCATGCCCCCGGACCAGGTGGCATGCCTACCGGAGGCCTCCGGTATCTTCCACCATGGCCTCTCTGTACGGTGTGTGCTAGGAAGGGGTTGACAACTTACTGAACCGTACCCTACCTGCGGCAGGGACAAGTGGTAGTACGAAACCAATATGGGGGTTACTAGAACAAGACTCGATCTACGGCCGACTCAGGAGGTTCATGTATTCCCTGTATGATTAGCATAACAAAAATATTTCAACTAACAGATAGAATCACCGCTCATCAAACCCCATCATGCCATACCAGGCACACTCGTCTCGACGAGGAACTAGGGACAAGCTCGTGTCTACCCAAGACCGCGACTTTCCCGGCTTGCTTCCGGTATGCATGAGAAGCTAACGAGGATGATTACCATCACCAACATATCCATTTCTACAGCAAGGCATCTCCATTTCGCACTCATGCGTATGATTTTATCGTCACATAAAATAACGTATGCTCCAAGTCAAGGTGGTGTTGTAACCGTATCAACAACACACAAAAATATTATGCCAGAGTTCAGAATGCTTGCCTTCAAGAGTATGCAAGAGGGATGCACTTTTTGAAAGCTGCCTTCTTCTTCAAAATCCTATTTTCGAAAATATTCAAATCACACATAGTTTCAAAACAGAACAAAAAAGTTGTTTGGAAAATTTTCAAATAAATACTGAAATAAACTAGACAGAATTTGAGAAACAACAGAAAAAGAATCAAGTCATTTGGACTTATATTTAAAAAGTTATAGCCAGTCAAAGTTTAGTCAAAGCTCTGTTTTTAAATAAAACAGAAGAAGAAAACGGTTCAAATAGAAATACGCTTTCGAGAAGGAGGAGGCGTACTTCGGGGTTTTACGCTTTCACTTAAAACAGGGCGGGCCATCGCTGTGTCACTGACAGTGGGTCCCTTGGGCCCACTAGTCAGGTTTGACCAGTCGCCGCGCCATTCTTCTCCTCTGGCCGAGCGGTGGCGGGGCTCCGGCGATCGCCGTCGACGAACGGCGGCTCCCCACAGGGCCCCGAGGGCATGGATGGATCTGTGGTTCCCGGGCGGTCCTCCCGGTGGTCGATAGGGTGGCGGGGACGGAGGATGTCGCCGGCGGCGAGCTTCGCGGCGGACGGCGTTTCGGGAGTGATTGGGGGGGGGGGGTTTGGGCTTCGGTGGTTCCCGATCGAGGCTGAGGTGCTGGGCAGCTCCGCAAGATCAAGGGGAGCCGGACGGCGGTGCTGGATGGACGGGGAGGTCCTGGTTGCGACGAGCGGGACTGGGACATGGCGGCGGCCGAGCTGACCGGAGCGGGGGAAGACGGCCTCTACCGGTCAATCCATGGCTAGGGGAGCGCTAGGGGGATGGCCTGAGGTCGCCTGAGGGTCTGGACGAGCTCGGGGACTCCTATTTATAGGTGGACGAGGTCGGCTCCGCGGCGGCCGTGGATAAGAACGCCGGCGACCGCCGTTCTGTAGCCAGGGGGCGCGTGGCGATGGCTGACGGGGTCTGGCAGAGTGAGGGGATAAGCTTGAGCTGTTCCAGGGGCAGCTGGCGCGTGCGGGTGGCTTGGGCGGCGCCGTCCATGGCAGAGGCCTGCTGTCAACGCCGGCGTGCCGCCAAGGGCTCTGACGGCGGCGCTGTAGGGCACCAGGGTGAAGCTTGGAGCGATCTGGCGAGCGGGCGAGGGCAGGGCGTGGCTCTAAAGGCGAGCAAGGGCCAGGGGCGGGACGCGGCGACCCGTGCGCACGCACGTGCAAAACGCGCGCTCTGGCCGCGTCCAGCGCACGCACGCTACGTGCTCGACACAATGCCAGGGCGTGCTAGAGGATTAGAATGAGGCTGGGGATTAGCAGGCCTGGGTTAGTGGTGGCTAGGAGACTAGTGGACATGCTGGTTAGGCCATTGGTGCAACTTCATAATGCAAGTCCAAAAGCATGCCAAAACTGGCCATGCTCCTAACCTGTTCGATGAAATGCCAAGTGCATCTGGGCATCTCTTGGGGTGGCCAAAATCTCCAGATCCTAGACTCTTTAGGTGCTAAAGAAGGTGGTAAGGTTAGTTTGGCAAAAACAGAAACTTGTTAGTGCATGTTTTTGAGAAAGCCAATTTTGGGCAGAAACTAAAGGCTATTATTGCATGGACTAAAAACACTCCAATGGGTCCAAACTCCTGGACTTAAGGGTTTTGTAGGGAGGACTACAAGCAGGAAAAAGCTCATGGGCACTAGAGCAAAATAAAATAGGGTTGCAGTACAAATCACTAATCTGGATCAGAATGAAGATGAGGATGAACTTCTCAACTGTTTCAAAGAACATCACTGGGTTTTGCATAAAGTTGAATTATGTGCATCTACTGACATCTCCAAACACTTGGAAGAATTTTTAGAGGAATATTTAAATAGGTTGTAGTGCAAAACTACCTACTGGACCAGATTTGAAAAGTTGATGTAGAGCTCAAAATCTCCAATGGCCAAAAGATGTCTTTGCATAAAAGTGATGTGGAAACATCCCATGACATCCCCAAATTTTGGTGAAAATATTAAATGCATTAATCAAATGGTTGCAGTGCAACAGAGGCTCCAATTTTATGAAAAAAAATCATTTTAAAAGAATAAAGCTCAGGAAAAACAATTATGCAAATAAATCCACCGATGAAGGATTGTTTTATTGAGAGGGCATACAAGTCCAAATATACTTTTGGAAAGTTTCCACTTGAGGTAAAAACCCAAATTATTAAAGAGAAGAGAGGTTCTGAAATCAAGAGATAAATCCAGAAGATAAAAAATTTATTTTCCTGGCAAAATTTTACTTAATAAACAAGGTCAAAATTTTTGGGGTGTCACAACACTACCCCCCTTAAGAAAAATCTAGTCCTTGAGATTTGTTAAAAGTTGTTTTGAACAAACATCGCTCTTACAAAAAAAATCATCCTACTCATGCAATAACAAAGTAGCTACAGTGAGAGGGCAATAAGTGGTGTAAAACTACAGTGAGAGGGCAATAAGTCGGTCCAACATGGGTCTAGCTTCTAGTCAACTGATCTTGCGATTGGAGTGATCACTCTTGCCCTTAGGTGCGTAGGTGCGTAGGATTTCGTAGATTGGACTGGCGGGAGCCTTTATATGAGAAGTGCAGACTGCGTTGAATTCACGTGCGTGTTGGCCATCTACTCCTCGCCCCTCTACTGCACCTGCCTTTGGCTGTATGATAGGTTGGCCAGCCACCCGTTGGACCCACGTGTCATACACCCAAAGGCAGGTATAGTAAGTCAATGAAGCTGCGTCCCCCTCCGTGCCCGTGCATGCTTTCATGACTTGAGACTACCAAACATCACATGCGGTGGTTAGTTCATTGCATGTAATCCTATTAAGTAGCAAAAAGACATTAAGTTACTTCGCCGATAGGAATAAAACAATACACCATGTATTTATTTACAGAGGGAGTATAGCCAGCATCCGGTTAGTATATGAAGTTGCCACATCATATAGAGCCAACCTAATATTGGAGTATGCTAGCCCTCCACCGGCGCGCTGCTTCAAATGGCGGAGGAAGTGAGAGGTTGCGTCACCTTGTGTCCAGATCTGAGATGCCACGTGTACCAGATGAATGACTCCAAGTTCGACCACCGTGATGCTAGGTGCGAGCCAAGGAACACTGTTGGAGAGACCCCCCTCATAATTTTCCTACATTGTCGACGGCGAGGTGCCTATGGTGACTTCGTAAATTTCAAGATGATAGTGCCGTTAGTGTGTGCGTTCATAGGGGTGAGTGTATGCGCGTGTATATGAGCGCTTGCGTCTGTACTGTGGAAAAAACGTAAATGCGTGTCAAAAAGAGACTAGTCAGTATACTCAATATTGTGCACCTCGGAGAGGAAGACGATAGAACGAGTACGTATTTATTTACGGTGCAGATTCACTCATTTTGCTCCATATGTACTCCGTCTTGGTGTAGTCTAGTCACTTGTTGAAATCTCTAGAAGGGCAAATACTCCTTTCTGGTTTACATGGCTATACTAGCAAGTAGTTGTACGTACTAGTACAATAGTGGGCTCACATAGCAATTTTGTCTCATGCAAGAGCCTGGCTATATGCGTGCTCCAATGTTCGCAACTGCAGCGTTCGGTTTGCGCTTGGCTCTTCGCCTCTTCGAGAAGACGAACAATGATGTTACTACTACTGCTTCTACAGTGTCGAATCCACTGCTGCATGTCTATCCACCGCGAGCGGGACGGATAGCTTGTTGTAGAAGTACTACTAAGCAAAAGCCTGTCCTCGTTTGCGAGCAAGCGCGCACATGGGTGAGGGAGAAGGCGTGTAGTAAAATCAAGCTTCTCCTCGTTGTATGAGTTGACGCGACACATCATAGCACTGGCCCCACATACTTGCCTCTAAACTTTTCTGAAAGACCCACAGTGTACAATATATTTGCTGCAACCTCTAACATTTACCCACCACAAATTAACATATATGTGGTCGTATGCATCGTTCTGATGCAGAGGCCGGGGAGTCCCCCATTTTCAAAAAAAAAACAAATTGAAATATATATTCCTGTCTTGACCAGATGAGCGTGCAAACTACAATCACCAAGGTGTCAGGTAGGGCCAGAAGACTAATTTTTTTTTTAAACTTTGAGACGGCCACATAGCATGGAGCCGACCCCAACGATTTTAAGCTTACAGGCATGGTACACGCTATCCTAGACTACTCTACACATGAAACTGCCACATGAGCGTCTGGGCTGCGCTTGGCTCTTCGCCTCTTCGGGAAGTCGAACAATGATGGAGTACTACTGCACTGGAGGAGTACTACAGTACGCTTCTGGCCACGTGCGGGAGGGAGAGCGTGTAGGGAAAGCTTCTCCTAGTCTTGCCAGCCACCACGCTCATGGGTGAGGGAGGGACGCTCCTGCCTTTGCGTGTATGACAGGTGGGCCCGACAGGTCTGTGGCCAACCTGTCATACAGCCAAAGGCAGGTGCAGTTAAGTCCGCGAGGGAGAGGATAATCAAACTTCTCGTTGATGTACGAGTTGACGCGACACATCAAAGCACTACACTCGATAAATTTCAATAATTTGCATTTACCGATGCATTAAATACAACGCATGCATGCATACCGTGACTCTCCTTTTGATACTTGCATGTGTTGATTTAATGCACCTTGAAGTTGTATAAAATATGTGACGGTAAAGCTTTGTAATACCCCGGCCCAAGTCGAGAGATGGTTGTGCACGAGGAGGGCGAGATCATGCAGACCGAACAGGACCCGACGATGGAGCTCTCTAAGGTCTCGATGGACCTCACCGTGCTCCACTGCCCCTTGTGCCTCCGCCCCTTGAATTGTGGTTTCTCAACGAGTTGTGCTAAACTTCTTGTGAATTGTGGTGGTTTTCAGTAATGAAAATCGGAAGGGGTAAGCCTTCTTTGATCAAAAAAAATTAATCGTCCTTATATATTCATCAGTCTTGCTATAAGTCGCAGTAGATGCTATATAGGTCCGTCGGATCTTACATCAAGATCCGTGCTTTCAGATTTTCTTTTTTCTCTCTTAAATCTCAGTCGAGGGAGACACAGCCACGCCATTAAACAGAGGCTCGGGTGCCATTAATGGAGACCTT
This sequence comes from Triticum aestivum, assembly GCF_018294505.1. NCBI lineage: Eukaryota > Viridiplantae > Streptophyta > Magnoliopsida > Poales > Poaceae > Triticum > Triticum aestivum. The sequence goes on along the minus strand of NC_057796.1, from coordinate 376,094,384 downwards.
GGGAGAGAGGTGGACGGCAGATGGAGGTCAAAGGGCTCTCCTCCCGATAAGCACGCGCAGGGGTCTAATCGCACACCTCTCGTACTCAAATAGCTACCCTGCACGGCGCCTCCTAGCTAATAAAAAATGGGGACACGTGGCGGCACGTAAATGGTACTAGTAAGTAGAACGCCCACGGTTTCAATAATACTTGTGTTTCCGATTGTAACGTGACAACACTTGTTCCAAAATGACTTTGTTGATTGTTAATGTGTGCGCCTTCGCAAATCAGACTGCAAATTTACCACAGCATGTTGGTGCCATGTCATGGCACCAAGCCAAGTTTCATTATTTTCGTGAGTGTTTTGGATTTACAGGAATTAAAAAACTAAGTTTCTCAATGTTTCCAACCCAGCCACGACGCCCATAATTTTGAATTTCATTCCCATTTCTTGCATGGAACCTAGAAATTTACCCGAGGACACACATGTGATTTTTCAACCAACTTTGGTGCACTGGAACATGTGCTTGTATTTCAAATTTGAATTATGCACACAAAGGTGACACGTTCCGTCCCAGAACCACGAGCCTTCTTGAGAGAAGCTCCGATTTGCAAGAAGCTTATACCAAAATTTGTTCCTATTCGGCCAATTTTTTTTACCACGGCATGGTACTACCATGACATGAGACCATGCCATGTTTCATGATTTTAAAACCAAGTTTCTCAATGTTCTCGACCGAGCCACGATGCCCAGATGTTTGAATTTTATTCTCATTTTTTGCATGGGACCTACTCCCTCCTTCCATCTATATAGGGCCTAATGTGTTTTTCAAGACAGCCTTTGACTATTGACAAGATTAATAGCACATGAGATGTATACTATGAAAATTATATTATTGGAAGCTCCTTTGACATACAAATTTGAAGGTATGCTTTGTGTAAGTTGCATGTCATATATTATTGCTCTAACGTTTGGTCAAAGTTAGCCTCGAAAAACGCATTAGGACCTATATAGATGGAAGGGGAGTAGAAATTCACCCGAGGACACAAATGTGATTTTTCAACCAACTTTGGTGCACGGGAGCATGTGCTTGTAGTTCAAATTTGAATTATGCACATTAAATGACCAAAAACTCAATTAATGTGTAAATAAGGCCAAACGAAGCTGGAATAATTCCAAAATTTAACAGGGCACTCATGTAGTTCTATGTTGCCTTTGTAAATAAACTCAAGGGGGACAACGTATATCGTTTCACACTCAAAGGTGGCACGTTCCCTCTCAGAACCATGAGCCTTCTTGAGAGAAGCTTCGGTTTGCAAGAAGCTTATACCAAAATCTGTTCCTATTCAGCTAATTTTTTTTACCACAACATGGTAGTACCATGACATGACATCCATGCCAAGTTTCATGATTTTCAGACGTGTTTTGGATTTACAAGAATTTTAAAATCAAGTTTCTCAATGTTCTCGGCCGAGCCACGATGCCCAGATGTTTTAATTTTATTCTCATTTCTTGTATGGGACCTAGAAATTCACCCGAGGACACAAATGTGAATTTTGAACCAACTTTGGTGCACGAGAGCATGTGCTTGTAGTTCAAATTTGACTTATGCACATTAAATGACCAGAACTCAATTAATGTATAAAAACGACAAACGAACCCGGAATAATTCCAAAATTTAACAGGGCACTAATGTAGTTCTATGTTGCCTTTGTTAAGAAACTCAAGGGGGGGGGGCAGCGTATATCGTTTCACACTCAAAGGTGGCACGTTCCCTCTTAGAACCACGAGCTTCCAAATCGGCCCAATTTTTTACCACAACATGTTAGTGCCATGACATGACACCATGCCAAGTTTCATGATTTCCAGGCGATTTTTGGATTTACATGAATTTAAAATCAAAGTTTCTCGATGTTCTCGGCCGAGTCATGACGCCCAGATGTTTGAATTTCATTCTCATTTCTTCCATGGGACCTAGAAATTCAACCAAGGACACACATGTGATTTTTCAACCCACTTTGGTGCACCGGAGCATGTGCATGCAATTCATATTTAGATTATGCACATTAAAAGTCCAAAAACTCAATTAATGTATAAAAAGGCCAAATGAACCCGAAATAATTCCAAAATTTAACAGGGCACTCAGATAGTTCTATGTTGCCTCTGTAAATAAAATCAGGGGGGAGGCAGCGTATATCGGTTCACACACAAAGGTGACACGTTCCCTCTCGGAACCACGAGGCTTGTTGAGAGAATCTCCGGTTTTGCAAGAGGCTTATACCAAAACTTGTCCCAATTCAGCCAAAAATTATATGAAAACAGGGTTTAGATTATCCCAAACATCTCGCTACCTAGACCAATAATGTACTATGATTTGAATTCAACATAAAATGGATACAAATATTTGAATTGGAGAGCGTATGGTACATGTAGTTCATTGTGAAATATGATAACTCCTATATGTATGTTTTTTGTTATCAAGATAATATTTAAATTATTGTATAAGTTAACAACAATCATATTCAAATAAGGAAAATTGATTCAAATTTAGTCCATATGGTAGACGACAATATATATGTTCACATGGTGGAGTAAAATGTTCACATATGATGGAAGATCAAAATGTACGACTACATCAATTATAAACCGCAAGGTCACCTAACGATATATTTGAATTCAACATAACGTGGATTCAAAAATTGAAATTCGAGATCATGGCATCTGTAATCATATAAAAAGGGACATTACTCTTTCTTTGGTGGGAATTGATTTGTTTTTTGTTGTTGTTGAGGGAAGTGCGAATCGATTTGGTACTGTGCAGGGTAATCTTGTTCTCCCGATTTTTTTACATTTTTCTTGTAGTTGTTTCAATGGCATCTATACCAATATAGTAAAAGGGGACATCACTCTCTTGTGTCTTGTATGAATTTTTTTTACACGTTAAGTTTGTTCTGCCGAACAAGGAATCCGCACCTTGTTATCCCGAAATTTTCAAGCTTGAGTATCTTTTGTCTCACCTACTTTGAAACTCCTGCTTCTTCAACCCGCGCCGCGCCTTGTTATCCCGAAATTTGGACGCGCGCGAGAACTCCCTCCTCATCCGAAATCGCTCCCGCAGCCCAGACACGCGAAATCCCCCTTCTACCCCTCAGCCGGAAATGAAGCTCCACGTCGCGGTGTCAAAACCGGTGGGAGTACGCTGGTAACTTACCCTACATTTCGGACAAGTGCGTCCCTAAGCTTGGCTCCACCCTCCCCCTTCGCCCCCCCATTCGTACACCGAGGCTGCCAAAACCGGCGAAACCCCACGCTCCTCCGTCGGCCTCCCGACCGCCGCCCAGCCGGAGACTCTTCCCCGACTACGTCGTCCACCGCAACAGCTCGCCGTCCCTCATCCACCGCACCGGATGAGGATCCATTGTCGATCTCATCATCCCGCCTGATCAGCCGCCCCGTCCTCCACCTCCAAGGAGCTGCCCCGACGTTCGCCTCGTCTATCGCGCCACCTCAATGTTGGGGAACGTAGTAATTTCAAAAAAAATCCTACGCACACGCAAGATCATGGTGATGCATAGCAACGGGAGGGGAGAGTGTTGTCCACGTACCCTCGTAGACCGACAGCGGAAGCGTTATCACAACGCGGTTGATGTAGTCGTACGTCTTCACGATCCGACCGATCAAGTACCGAACGCACGACACCTCCGAGTTCAGCACACGTTCAGCTCGATGACGTCCCTCGAACTCCGATCCAGCCGAGTGTTGAGGGAGAGTTTCGTCAGCACGACGGCGTGGTGATGATGATGATGTTCTACCGACGCAGGGCTTCGCCTAAGCTCCGCAACGGTATTATCGAGGTGTAATATGGTGGAGGGGGGCACCGCACACGGCTAAAATATCGTATATCAACTTTTGTGTAGAGGTGCCCCCCTGCCCCCGTATATAAAGGAGCAAGGGGGAGGCCGGCTGCCTTGGGCGCGCCAAGGAGAGGGGGGGAGTCCTCCTCCTAGTAGGAGTAGGACTCCCCTTTCCTAGTCCAACTAGGAAGAGAGGGGGGAAGAAAAGAGAGGGAGAGGGAGAGGGAAAGGGGGCTGCGCCCCCCTCTCCTAGTCCAACTAGGATTCCTCCTGGGAGGGGGCGCGCCACCTCATGGCCGCTGTCCTCTCTCTCCCCTCTAGGCCCACTAAGGCCCAATACTTCCCCCGGGGGGTTACGGTAACCCTCCGGCACTCCGGTTTAATCCGAAACTTCTCCGGAACACTTCCGGTGTCCGAATATAGTCATCCAATATATCAATCTTTATGTCTCAACCATTTCGAGACTCCTCGTCATGTCCGTGATAACATCCGGGACTCCAAACAACCTTTGGTACATCAAAACATATAAACTCATAATATAACTGTCATCGTAACTTTAAGCGTGCGGACCCTACGGGTTCGAGAACTATGTAGACATGACCGAGACACCTCTCCGGTCAATAACCAATAGCGGAACCTGGATGCTCATATTGGTTCCTACATATTCTATGAAGATCTTTATCGGTCAGACCGCATAACAACATACGTTGTTCCCTTTGTCATCGGTATGTTACTTGCCCGAGATTCGATCATCGGTATCTCGATACCTAGTTCAATCTCGTTACCGGCAAGTCTCTTTACTCGTTCTGTAATACATCATCCCGCAACTAACTCATTAGTCACAATGCTTGCAAGGCTTACAGTGATGTGCATTACTGAGTGGGCCCAGAGATACCTCTCCGACAATTGGAGTGACAAATCCTAATCTCGAAATACGCCAACCCAACAAGTACCGTATGGATCTTGCAAATTTCTATGTCTCCCACCTGGACTAAATTCCGGATGGAATTGAAGCGTCTTTTGATGTGTTTAGTTCTCTTGTGAAATCTGGATTCCTTTGCTAAGGCAATTGCACCAGTATTGTCACAAAAGATTTTCATTGGTCCCGATGCACTACGTATGACACCTAGATCGGATATGAACTCCTTCATCCAGACTCCTTCATTTGCTGCTTCCGAAGCAGCCATGTACTCCGCTTCACACGTAGATCCCGCCACGACACTTTGCTTAGAACTGCACCAACTGACAGCTCCACCGTTCAATGTAAATACGTATCTGGTTTGCGATTTAGAATTGTCCGGATCAGTGTCAAAGCTTGCATCAACGTAACCACTTACGATGAGCTCTTTGTCACCTCCATAAACGAGAAACATATCCTTAGTCCTTTTCAGGTATTTCAGGATGTTCTTGACCGCTGTGTAGTGATCCACTCCTGGATTACTTTGGTACCTCCCTGCTAAACTTATAGCAAGGCACACATCAGGTCTGGTACATAGCATGTCATACATGATAGAGCCTATGGCTGGAGCATAGGGAACATCTTTCATTTTCTCTCTATCTTCTGCAGTGGTCGGGCATTGAGTCTTACTCAATCTCACACCTTGTAGTACAGGCAAGAACCCTTTCTTTGCTTGATCCATTTTGAACTTCTTCAAAACTTTGTCAAGGTATGTGCTTTGTGAAAGTCCAATTAAGCGTCTTGATCTATCTCTATAGATCTTAATGCCTAATATATATGCAGCTTCACCGAGGTCTTTCATTGAAAAACTTTTATTCAAGTATCCCTTTATGCTATCCAGAAATTCTATATCATTTCCAATCAGTAATATGTCATCCACATCTAATATCAGAAATGCTACTGAGCTCCCACTCACTTTCTTGTAAATACAGGCTTCTCCAAAAGTCTGTATAAAACCAAATGCTTTGATCACACTATCAAAGCGTTTATTCCAACTCCGAGTGGCTTGCACCAGTCCATAAATGGATCGCTGGAGCTTGCACACTTTGTTAGCTCCCTTTGGATCGACAAAACCTTCCGGTTGCATCATATACAACTCTTCTTCCAAAAAACCATTCAGGAATGCAGTTTTGACATCCATTTGCCAAATTTCATAATCATAAAATGCGGCAATTGCTAACATGATTCGGACAGACTTAAGCATCGCTACGGGTGAGAAGGTCTCATCGTAGTCAATCCCTTGAACTTGTCGACAACCTTTCGCAACAAGTCGAGCTTTATAGACAGTAACATTACCGTCAGTGTCAGTCTTCTTCTTGAAGATCCATTTATTTTCAATGGCTTGCCGACCATCGGGCAAGTCAACCAAAGTCCATACTTTGTTCTCATACATGGATCCCATCTCGGATTTCATGGCTTCAAGCCATTTTGTGGAATCTGGGCTCACCATCGCTTCTTCATAGTTCGTAGGTTCATCATGGTCTAGTAACATGACCTCCAGAACAGGATTATCGTACCACTCTGGTGCGGATCTTGATCTAGTTGATCTACGAGGTTCCGTAATAACTTGATCTGAAGTTTCATGATCATTATCATTGACTTCCTCACTAATTGGTGTAGGTGTCGCAGAAACTGATTTCTGCGATGATCTACTTTCCAATAAGGGAGCAGGTACAGTTACCTCATCAAGTTCTTCTTTCCTCCCACTCACATCTTTCGAGAGAAACTCCTTCTCTAGAAAGGATCCATTCTTAGCAACGAATATCTTGCCTTCGGATCTGTGATAAAAGGTGTACCCAACAGTCTCCTTTGGGTATCCTATGAAGACACATTTCTCCAATTTAGGTTTGAGCTTATCAGGTTGAAGTTTCTTCACATAAGCATCGCAACCCCAAACTTTAAGATACGACAACTTTGGTTTCTTGCCAAACCATAGTTCATTAGGTGTCGTTTCAACGGATTTCGATGGTGCCCTATTTAGAGTGAATGCAGCCGTCTCTAAAGCATAACCCCAAAACGATAGCGGTAAATCAGTAAGAGACATCATAGATTGTACCATATCTAATAAAGTACGATTACGACGTTCGGACACACCATTACACTGTGGTGTTCCGGGTGGCGTGAGTTGCGAAACTATTCCGCATTGTTTCAAATGTAGGCCAAACTCGTAACTCAAATATTCTCCTCCACGATCAGATCGTAGGAATTTTATTTTCTTGTTACGATGATTTTCAACTTCACTCTGAAATTCTTTGAACTTTTCAAATGTTTCAGACTTATGTTTTATTAAGTAGACATACCCATATCTGCTCAAATCATCTGTGAAGGTGAGAAAATAATGATATCCGCCACGAGCCTCAATATTCACCGGACCACATACATCTGTACGTATGATTTCCAATAAATCTGTTGCTCTCTCCATAGTTCCGGAGAACGGTGTTTTTGTCATCTTGCCCATGAGGCACGGTTCGCAAGTACCAAGTGATTCATAATCAAGTGATTCCAAAAGTCCATCAGCATGGAGTTTCTTCATGCGCTTTACACCGATATGACCTAAATGGCAGTGCCACAAATAAGTTGCACTGTCATTATCAACTCTGCATCTTTTGGCTTCGACATTATGAATATGTGTGTCACTACTATCGAGATTCATTAAAATTAGACCACTCTTCAAGGGTGCATGACCATAAAAGATATTATTCATATAAATAGAACAACCATTATTCTCTGATTTAAATGAATAACCGTCTCGCATTAAACAAGATCCAGATATAATGTTCATGCTCAACGCTGGCACCAAATAACAATTATTTAGGTCTAAAACTATTCCCGAAGGTAGATGTAGAGGTAGCGTGCCGACGGCGATCACATCAACTTTGGAACCATTTCCCACGCGCATCATCACCTCGTCCTTAGCCAATCTTCGCTTAATCCGTAGCCCCTGTTTCGAGTTGCAAATATTAGCAACAGAACCAGTATCAAATACCCAGGTGCTACTGCGAGTATTAGTAAGGTACACATCAATAACATGTATATCACATATACCTTTGTTAACCTTGCCATCCTTCTTATCGCTAAATACTTGGGGCAGTTCCGCTTCCAGTGACCAGTCTGCTTACAGTAGAAGCACTCAGTTTCAGGCTTAGGTCCAGACTTGGATTTCTTCTCCTGAACAACAACTTGCTTGCTGTTCTTCTTGAAGTTCCCTTTCTTCTTCCCTTTGCCCTTTTTCTTGAAACTAGTGGTTTTACTGACCATCAACACTTGATGCTCCTTTTTGATTTCTACCTCCGCTGCCTTTAGCATTGCGAAGAGCTCGGGAATTGTCTTATCCATCCCTTGCATGTTATAGTTCATCACGAAGCTCTTGTAGCTTGGTGGCAGTGATTGAAGAATTCTGTCAATGACGCAATCATCCGGAAGTTGAACTCCCAGTTGAATCAAGTGATTATTATACCCAGACATTCTGAGTATATGCTCACTGACAGAACTATTCTCTTCCATCTTGCAGCTATAGAACTTATTGGAGACTTCATATCTCTCAATCCGGGCATTTGCTTGAAATATTAACTTCAACTCCTGGAACATCTCATATGCTCCATGACGTTCAAAACGTCGTTGAAGACCCGGTTCTAAGCCGTAAAGCATGGCACACTGAACTATTGAGTAGTCATCAGCTTTGCTCTGCCAGACGTTCATAACTTCTGGCGTCGCTCTTGTAGGAGGCCTGGCACCTAGCGGTGCTTCTAGGACGTAATTCTTCGGTGCAACAATGAGGATAATCCTCAAGTTACGGACCCAGTCCGTGTAATTGCTACCATCATCTTTCAACTTAGCTTTCTCAAGGAACGCATTAAAATTCAACGGAACAACAGCACGGGCCATTTATCTACAATTAACATAGACAAGCAAGATACTATCAGGTACTAAGTTCATGATAAATTTAAGTTCAATTAATCATATTACTTAAGAACTCCCACTTAGATAGATATCCCTCTAATCATCTAAGTGATTACGTGATCCAAATCAACTAAACCATGTCCGATCATCACGTGAGATGGAGTAGTTTCAATGGTGAACATCACTATGTTGATCATATCTACTATATGATTCACGCTCGACCTTTCGGTCTCTGTGTTCCGAGGCCATATCTGCATATGCTAGGCTCGTCAAGTTTAACCTGAGTATTCCGCGTGTGCAACTGTTTTGCACCCGTTGTAGTTGAACGTAGAGCCTATCACACCCGATCATCACGTGGTGTCTCAGCACGAAGAACTTTCGCAACGGTGCATACTCAGGGAGAACACTTTTATCTTGAAATTTTAGTGAGAGATCATCTTATAATGGTACCGTCAATCAAAGCAAGATAAGATGCATAAAGGATTAACATCACATGCAATCAATATAAGTGATATGATATGGCCATCATCATCTTGTGCTTGTGATCTCCATCTCTGAAGCACCGTGCTCGTGATCTCCATCTCCGAAGCACCGTCACGATCACCATCGTCACCGGCGCGACACCTTGATCTCTATCGTAGTATCATTGTCGTCTCGCCAACTAATTGCTTTTACGACAATCGCTACCGCTTAGTGATAAAGTAAAACTATTACATGGCGATTGCATCTCATACAATAAAGTGACAACCATATGGCTCCTGCCAGTTGCCGATAACTCGGTTACAAAACATGATCATCTCATACAACAAATTATATCACATCATGTCTTGACCATATCACATCACAACATGCCCTGCAAAAACAAGTTAGACGTCCTCTACTTTGTTGTTGCAAGTTTTACGTGGCTGCTATGGGCTTAGCAAGAACCGTTCTTACCTACGCATCAAAACCACAACGATAGTTTGTCAAGTTGGTGCTGTTTTAACCTTCGCAAGGACCGGGCGTAGCCACACTCGGTTCAACTAAAGTGAGAGAGACAGACACCCGCCGGTCACCTTTAAGCAACGAGTGCTCGCAACGGTGAAACCAGTCTCGCGTAAGCGTACGCGTAATGTCGGTACGGGCCGCTTCATCTCACAATACCGCTGAACCAAAGTATGACATGCTGGTAAGCAGTATGACTTATATCGCCCACAACTCACTTGTGTTCTACTCGTGCATAGCATCAACGCATAAAACCAGGATCGGATGCCACTGTTGCGGAACGTATTAATTTCAAAAAATTTCCTACGCACACGCAAGATCATGGTGATGCATAGCAACGAGAGGGGAGAGTGTTGTCCACGTACCCTCATAGACCGATAGCGGAAGCGTTATCACAACGCGGTTGATGTAGTCGTACGTCTTCACGATCCGACCGATCAAGTACCGAACGCACGGCACCTCCGAGTTCAGCACACGTTCAGCTCGATGACGTCCCTCGAAATCCGATCCAGCCGAGTGTTGAGGGAGAGTTTCGTCAGCACGACGACGTGGTGACGATGATGATCTTCTACCGACGCAGGGCTTCGCCTAAGCTCCGCAACGGTATTATCGAGGTGTAATATGGTGGAGGGGGGCACCGCACACGGCTAAAATATCGTATATCAAGTTGTGTGTAGAGGTGCCCCCTGCCCCCGTATATAAAGGAGCAAGGGGGAGGCCGGCTGCCTTGGGCGCGCCAAGGAGAGGGGGGGAGTACTCCTCCTAGTAGGAGTAGGACTCCCCTTTCCTAGTCCAACTAGGAAGAGAGGGGGAAGGAAAGAGAGGGAGAGGGAGAGGGAAAGGGGGCTGCGCCCCCCTCTCCTAGTCCAGCTAGGATTCCTCCTGGGAGGGGGCGCGCCACCTCATGGCCGCTGCCCTCTCTCTCCCATCTAGGCCCACTAAGGCCCAATACTTCCCCGGGGGGTTCCGGTAACCCTCCTGCACTCCGGTTTAATCCGAAACTTCTCCGGAACACTTCCGGTGTCCGAATATAGTCATCCAATATATCAATCTTTATGTCTCGACCATTTCGAGACTCCTCGTCATGTCCGTGATCACATCCAGGACTCCGAACAACCTTCGGTACATCAAAACATATAAACTCATAATATAACTGTCATCGTAACTTTAAGCGTGCGGACCCTACGGGTTCGAGAACTATGTAGACATGACCGAGACACCTCTCCGGTCAATAACCAATAGCGGAACCTGGATGCTCATATTGGTTCCTACATATTCTACGAAGATCTTTATCGGTCAGACCGCATAACAACATACGTTGTTCCCTTTGTCATCGGTATGTTACTTGCCAAATATTCGATCGTCGGTATCTCGATACCTAGTTCAATCTCGTTACCGGCAAGTCGCTTTACTCGTTCCGTAATACATCATCCCACAACTAACTCATTAGTCACAATGCTTGCAAGGCTTATAGTGATGTGCATTACTGAGTGGGCCCAGAGATACCTTTCCGACAATCGGAGTGACAAATCCTAATCTCGAAATACGCCAACCCAACAAGTACCTTTGGAGACACCTGTAGAGCACCTTTATAATCACCCATTTAGGTTGTGACGTTTGGTAGCACACAAAGTGTTCCTCCGGTAAACGGGAGTTGCATAATCTCATAGTCATAGGAACATGTATAAGTCATGAAGAAAGCAATAGCAACATACTAAACGATCGGGTGCTAAGCTAACGGAATGGGTCAAGTCAATCACGTCATTCTCCTAATGAGGTGATCCCGTTAATCAAATGACAACTCATGTCTATGGCTAGGAAATATAACCATCTTTGATTAACGTGCTAGTCAAGTAGAGGCATACTAGTGACACTCTGTTTGTCTATGTATTCACACATGTATTATGTTTCCGGTTAATACAATTCCAGCATGAATAATAAACATTTATCATGATATAAGGAAATAAATAATACTTTATTATTGCCTCTAGGGCATATTTCCTTCACTCAATCCCCACAGCGCCGTATTGACCTGCCCCACCGGAACCGCAGCACCCTCACAAATTCCTCCGATGAAGCCGAGGCCAACTCGGCGCCACCAAGGAGGTTCTGCACTCACCACTGCATTTTATCTTTTATTCGATCTCACGGGGCTGCTGGTGCTTGATACCGAGCAGACATGGCATGTCTCCATCGACGGCGCCGTCGCCGGCCACACCATCCACGGCGTGTCTCCCCCATGTCGTTGCTTCCTCGACGGCGACTTCCACAACGGCACTAGCTGCAGCTGCTCCGGCTCTCGCTTGCGCTACAGCTCTGTTCTTGCCGTTGGTCGCGCTGCTGCACTGCTCCTGCGTTCGTTCATGCTGCTGCTCTGCTCTTGCTCTCGCTTGCGCTGCTGCTGCTGCACGACCTCCGGAAGCTACAGGAGTTGCTGCTTTAGCACTCGCTCATGGTGCTACTGCACGACTTGCTCTCTGCTAGTGCGTTCCCTGCTCGAGCGTCTGCTGATTTAGATCACTGCTTCTCTGCTACTAGTGCTCGAACGCCCTAAACATCTATTGCAATTCTCTGTTACTAGTTCAGTCAGTTTCGACAGTATAATTCAGTTCCGACTGTGAAGTTCATTTTCTTCCGTTAAGTTCAGAGTGAACAGTACTTACAGCATCTGTCGGAGCGGCCGTGGCGCGGCTGATGCTTTTTACTGTTGGGGAACGTAGTAATTTCAAAAAAATTCCTACGCACACGCAAGATCATGGTGATGCATAGCAACGAGAGGGGAGAGTGTTGTTCACGTACCCTCGTAGACCGACAGCGGAAGCGTTATCACAACGCAGTTGATGTAGTCGTACGTCTTCACGATCCGACCGATCAAGTACCGAACGCACGGCACCTCCGAGTTCTACACACGTTCAGCTCGATGACGTCCCTCGAACTCCGATCCAGCCGAGTGTTGAGGGAGAGTTTCGTCAACACGACGGCGTGGTGACGATGATGATGTTCCACCGACGCAGGGCTTCGCCTAAGCTCCACAACGGTATTATCGAGGTGTAATATCGTGGAGGGGGGCACCGCACACGGCTAAAATATCGTATATCAAGTTGTGTCCTTGGGGTGCCCCCCTGCCCCCGTATATAAAGGAGCAAGGAGGAGAGGGCCGGCCAAGGGGAGGTGGCGCGCCCAAGGGGGGAGTCCTTGTCCCACCGGGAGTAGGACTCCTCCTTTCCTTGTGGGAGTATTAGAAGGGAAGGGGGAAGGAGAAAGAAGGAAGGGGGCCCCCCTCCCTAGTCCAATTCGGACTAGCCCATGGGGATGGGTGCGGCCACCCTTTGGGGTCTTTTTCTCCTTTCTCGTATGGCCCATTAAGGCCCAATACGAATTCCCGTAACTCTCCGGTACTCCGAAAAATACCCGAATCACTCGGAACCTTTCCGAAGTTCGAATATAGTCGTCCAATATATCGATCTTTACGTCTCGGCCATTTCGAGACTCCTCGTCATGTTCCCGATCTCATCCGGGACTCCGAACTCCTTCGGTACATCAAAACTGAATAAAACTGTCATCGTAACGTTAAGTGTGCGGACCCTTCGGGTTCGAGAACAATATAGACATGACCGAGACACCTCTCCGGTCAATAACCAATAGCGAGACCTGGATGCCCATATTTGCTCCCACATATTCTACGACGATCTTTATCGGTCAGACCGCATAACAACATACGTTGTTCCGTTTGTCATCGGTATGTTACTTGCCCGAGATTCGATCGTCGGTATCTCGATACCTAGTTCAATCTCATTACTGGCAAGTCTCTTTACTCGTTCTGTAATACATCATCCCGCAACTAACTCATTAGTCACAATGCTTGCAAGGCTTATAGTGATGTGCATTACCGAGTGGGCCCAGAGATACCTCTCCGACAATCGGAGTGACAAATCCTAATCTCGAAATACGCCAACCCAACAAGTACCTTTGGAGACACCTGTAGAGCACCTTTATAATCACCCATTTAGGTTGTGACGTTTGGTAGCACACAAAGTGTTCCTCCGGTAAACGGGAGTTGCATAATTTCATAGTCATAGGAACATGTATAAGTCATGAAGAAAGCAATAGCAACATACTAAACGATCGGGTGCTAAGCTAACGGAATGGGTCAAGTCAATCACGTCATTCTCCTAATGAGGTGATCCCGTTAATCAAATGACAACTCATGTCTATGGCTAGGAAACATAACCATCTTTGATTAACGAGCTATTCAAGTAGAGGCATACTAGTGACACTCTGTTTGTCTCTGTATTCACACATGTATTATGTTTCCGGTTAATACAATTCTAGCATGAATAATAAACATTTATCATGATATAAGGAAATATATAATACTTTATTATTGCCTCTAGGGCATATTTCCTTCAGTCTCCCACTTGCACTAGAGTCAATAATCTAGTTCACATCGCCATGTGATTTAACATCAATAATTCACATCACCATGTGATTAACACCCATAGTTCACATCTCTATGTGACCAACACTCAAAGGGTTTACTAGAGTCAATAATCTAGTTCACATCGCTATGTGATTAACACCCAAAGAGTACTAAGGTGTGATCATGTTTTGATTGTGAGATAATTTTAGTCAACGGGTCTGTCACATTCAGATCCGTAAGTATTTTGCAAATTTCTATGTTTACAATGCTCTGCACGGAGCTACTCTTAGCTAATTGCTCCCACTTTCAATATGTATCTAGACCGAGACTTAGAGTCATCTAGATTAGTGTCAAAACTTGCATCGACGTAACCCTTTACGACGAACCTTTTGTCACTTCCATAATCGAGAAACATATCCTTATTCCACTAAGGATAATTTTGACCGCTGTCCAATGATCTACTCCTAGATCACTATTGTACTCCCTTGCCAAAATCAGTGTAGGGTATACAATAGATCTGGTACACAACATGGCATACTTTATAGAACCTATGGCCAAGGCATAGGGAATGACTTTCATTCTCTTTCTATCTTTTGCCGTGGTCGGGCTTTGAGTCTTTACTCAATTTCACACCTTGTAACACAGGCAAGAACTCTTTCTTTGACTGTTCTATTTTGAACTACTTCAAAATCTTGTTAAGGTATGTACTCATTGAAAAACTTATGAAGCGTCTTCATCTATCTCTATAGATCTTGATGCTCAATATGAAAGCAGCTTCACCGAGGTCTATCTTTGAAAAACTCCTTTCAAACACTCCTTTATGCTTTGCAGAATAATCTTACATTATTTCTGATCAACAATATGTCATTCGCATATACTTATCAGAAATGCTGTAGTGCTCCCACTCACTTTCTTGTAAATACAGGCTTCACCGCAAGTCTGTATAGAACTATATCCTTTGATCAACTTATCAAAGCGTATATTCCAACTCCGAGATGCTTGCACCAGTCCATAGATGGATCGCTGGAGCTTGCATATTTTGTTAGCACCTTTAGGATTGACAAAACCTTCTGGTTGCATCATATACAACTCTTCTTTAATAAATCCATTAAGGAATGTACTTTTGTTTATCCATTTGCCAGATTTCATAAAATGCGGCAATTGCTAACATGATTCAGACAGATTTAAGCATAGATACGAGTGAGAAACTCTCATCGTAGTCAACACCTTAAACTTGTCGAAAAACCTTTTTGCGACAATTCTAGCTCTGTAGATAGTAACACTACTATCAGCGTTCGTCTTCCTCTTGACGATCCATTTATTCTCAATTGCTTGCCGTTCATCGGGCAAGTCAACCAAAGTCCACACTTTGTTCTCATACATGGATCTCATCTCAGATTTCATGGCCTCAAGCCATTTTGCGGAATCTGGGCTCACCATCGCTTCTTCATAGTTCGTAGGTTTGTCATGGTCTAGTAACATAACCTCCAGAACAGGATTACCGTACCACTCTGGTGCGGATCATACTCTGGTTGACCTACAAGGTTTAGTCACAACTTGATCTGAAGTTTCATGATCATCATCATTAACTTCCTCACTCATTGGTATAGACGTCACAGGAACCGTTTCTTGTGATGAACTACTTTCCAATAAGGGAGCAGGTACAGTTACCTCATCAAGTTCTACTTTCCTCCCACTCACTTCTTTCGAGAGAAACTCCTTCTCTAGAAAGGATCCATACTAAGCAACGAATGTCTTGCCTTCGGATCTGTGATGGAAGGTGTACCCAACTGTCTCCTTTGGGTATCCTATGAAGACACATTTCTCCGATTTGGGTTTGAGCTTATCAGGATGAAACTTTTTCACATAAGCATCGCAACCCCAAACTTTAAGAAACGACAACTTTGGTTTCTTGCCAAACCACAGTTCATAAGGCGTCTCAACGGATTTTGATGGTGCCCTATTTAACGTGAATGTAGCTATCTCTAATGCATAACCCCAAAACGATAGTGGTAGATCGGTAAGAGACATCATATATTGCACCATATCTAATAAAGTATGGTTACGATGTTCAGACACACCATTACACTGTGGTGTTCCAGGTGGCGTGAGTAGTGAAACAATTTCACATTGTTTTAACTGAAGGCCAAACTCGTAACTCAAATACTCTTCTCCACGATCAGATCGTAGAAACTTTATTTTCTTGTTACGATGATTTTCCGCTTCACTCTGAAATTATATGAACTTTTCAAATGTTTCAGACTTCTGTTTCATTAAGTAGATATACCCATATCTGCTCAAATCATCTATGAAGGTCAGAAAATAATGATACCTGCTACGAGCCTCAATATTCATCGGACCACATACATCTGTATGTATGATTTCCAAGAAATCTGTTGCTCTCTCCATAGTTCTGGAGAACGGCGTTTAAGTCATCTTGCCCATGAGGCACGGTTCGCAAGCATCAAGTGATTCATAATCAAGTGATTCCAAAATCCCATCAGTATGGAGTTTCTTCATGCGCTTTACACCAATATGACCTAAACGGCAGTGCCACAAATAAGTTGCACTATCATTATTAACTTTGCATCTTTTGGCTTCAATATTATGAATATGTGTATCACTACGATCGAGATCCAACAAACCATTTTCGTTGGTGTGTATGACCATAGAAGGTTTTTATTCATGTAAACAGAACAACAATTGTTCTCTAACTTAAATGAATAACCGTATTGCAATAAACATGATCAAATCATATTCGTGCTCAACGCAAATACCAAATAACACTTATTTAGTTTCAACACTAATCCCGAGAGTATAGGGAGTGTGCGATGATGATCGTATCAATCTTGGAACTACTTCCAACACACATCGTCACCTCGCCTTTTACTAGTCTCTGTTTATTCTGCAACTCCATGATTTGAGTTACTACTCTTTAGCAACTGAACCAGTATCAAATACTGAGGGGTTGCTATAAAGACTAGTAAGTACACATCAATAACATGTATATCCAATATACCTTTGTTCACTTTGCCATCTTTCTTATCCACCAAATACTTGGGGTAGTTCCGCTTCCAGTGACCAGTCCCTTTGCAGTAGAAGCACTTAGTCTCAGGCTTAGGTACAGACTTGGGCTTCTTCACTTGAGTAGCAACTTGCTTGCCGTTCTTTTGAAGTTCCCCTTCTATCCCTTTGCCCTTTTCTTGAAACAAGTGGTCTTATTAACCATCAACACTTGATGCTCTTTCTTGATTTCTACCTTCGTTGATTTCAGCATCGCGAAGAGCTCGGGAATTACTTTCGTCATCCCTTACATACTATAGTTCATCACGAAGTTCTACTAACTTGGTGATGGTGACTAGAGAATTCTGTCAATCACTATTTTATCTGGAAGATTAACTCCCACTTGATTCAAGCGATTGTAGTACCCAGACAATCTGAGCACATGCTCACTAATTGAGCAATTCTCCTCCATCTTTTAGCTATAGAACTTGTTGGAGACTTTATCTCTCAACTCGGGTATTTGCTTGAAATATTAACTTCAACTCCTGGAACATCTCATATGGTCCATGACATTCAAAACGTCTTTGAAGTCCCGATTCTAAGCCGTTAAGCATGGTGCACTAAACTATCAAGTAGTCATCATATTGAGCTAGCCAAACGTTCATAACGTCTGCATCTGCTCCTGTAATAGGTCTGTCACCTAGCGGTGCATCAAGGACATAATCTTTCTGTGCAGCAATGAGGATAATCCTCAGATCACGGATCCAATCCGCATCTTTGCTACTAACATCTTTCAACATAATTTTCTCTAGGAACATATCAAAAATAAATACAGGGAAGCAACAACGCGAGCTATTGATCTACAACGTAATTTGCAAAAATACTATTAGGACTAAGTTCATGATAAATTTAAGTTCAATTAATCATATTACTTAAGAACTCCCACTTAGATAGATATCCCTCTAATTATCTAAGTGATTACGTGATCCAAATCAACTAAACCATGTCCGATCATCACGTGAGATGGAGTAGTTTCAATGGTGAACATCACTATGTTGATCATATCTACTATATGATTCACGCTCGACCTTTCGGTCTCTGTGTTCCGAGGCCATATCTGTACATATGCTAGGCTCGTCAAGTTTAACCTGAGTATTCCGCGTGTGCAACTGTTTTGCACCCGTTGTATTTGAACGTAGAGCTTATCACACCCGATCATCACGTGGTGTCTCAGCACGAAGAACTTTCGCAATGGTGCATACTCAGGGAGAACACTTTTATCTTGAAATTTTAGTGAGGGATCATCTTATAATGCTACCATCAATCAAAGCAAGATAAGATGCATAAAGGATTAACATCACATGCAATCAATATAAGTGATATGATATGGCCATCATCATCTTGTGCTTGTGATCTCCATCCCCGAAGCACCGTGCTCGTGATCTCCATCTCTGAAGCACCGTCATGATCACCATCGTCACCGGCACGACACCTTGATCTCCATCATAGTATCGTTGTCGTCTCGCCAACTAATTGCTTTTACGACTATCGCTACCGCTTAGTGATAAAGTAAAACTATTACATGGTGATTGCATCTCATACAATAAAGCGACAACCATATGGCTCCTGCCAGTTGTCGATAACTCGGTTACAAAACATGATCATCTCATACAATAAATTATATCACATCATGTCTTGACCATATCACATCACAACATGCCCTGCAAAACAAGTTAGACGTCCTCTACTTTGTTGTTGCATGTTTTACGTGGCTGCTACGGGCTTAGCAAGAACCGTTCTTACCTACGCATCAAAACCACAATGATAGTTTGTCAAGTTGGTGCTGTTTTAACCTTCGCAAGGACCGGGCGTAGCCACACTTGGTTCAACTAAAGTGAGAGAGACAGACACCCGCCGGTCACCTTTAAGCAACGAGTGCTCGCAACGGTGAAACCAGTCTCGCGTAAGCGTACGCGTAATGTCGGTCCGGGCCGCTTCATCTCACAATACCGCTGAACCAAAGTATGATGCTGGTAATTAGTATGACTTATATCGCCCACAACTCACTTGTGTTCTACTCGTGCATAGCATCAACGCATAAAACCAGGCTCAGATGCCACTGTTGGGGAACGTAGTAATTTCAAAAAATTTCCTACGCACACGCAAGATCATGGTGATGCATAGCAACGAGAGGGGAGAGTGTTGTCCACGTACCCTCGTAGACTGACAGCGGAAGCGTTATCACAACGCAGTTGATGTAGTCGTACGTCTTCACGATCCGACCGATCAAGTACCGAACGCACGGCACCTCCGAGTTCTACACACGTTCAGCTCGATGACGTCCCTCGAACTCCGATCCAGCCGAGTGTTGAGGGAGAGTTTCGTCAGCACGACGGCGTGGTGACGATGATGATGTTCCACCGACGCAGGGCTTCGCCTAAGCTCCGCAACGGTATTATCGAGGTGTAATATCGTGGAGGGGGGCACCGCACACGGCTAAAATATCGTATATCAAGTTGTGTCCTTGGGGTGCCCCCCTGCCCCCGTATATAAAGGAGCAAGGAGGAGAGGGCCGGCCAAGGGGAGGTCGCGCGCCCAAGGGGGGAGTCCTACTCCCACCGGGAGTAGGACTCTTCCTTTCCTTGTGGGAAGAGTAGAAGGGAAGGGGGAAGGAGAAAGAAGGAAGGGGGCACCCCCCTCCCTAGTCCAATTCGGACTAGCCCATGGGGAGGGGTGCGGCCACCCTTTGGGGTCTTTTTCTCCTTTCCCCTATGGCCCATTAAGGCCCAATACGAATTCCCGTAACTCTCCGGTACTCCGAAAAATACCCGAATCACTCGGAACCTTTCCGAAGTCCGAATATAGTCGTCCAATATATCGATCTTTACATCTCGGCAATTTCGAGAGTCCTCGTCATGTCCCCGATCTCATCCGGGACACCGAAGTCCTTTGGTACATCAAAACTCAATAAAACTGTCATCGTAACGTTAAGCGTGCGGACCCTTCGGGTTCGAGAACTATGTAGACATGACCGAGACACCTCTCCGGTCAATAACCAATAGCGGGACCAGGATGCCCATATTGGCTCCCACATATTCTACGAAGATCTTTATCGGTCAGACCGCATAACAACATACGTTGTTCCCTTTGTCATCGGTATGTTACTTGCCCGAGATTTGACCGTCGGTATCTCGATACCTAGTTCAATCTCGTTACTGGCAAGTCTCTTTACTCGTTCCGTAATACATCATCCCGCAACTAACTCATTAGTCACAATGCTTGCAAGGCTTATAGTGATGTGCATTACCGAGTGGGCCCAGAGATACCTCTCCGACAATCGGAGTGACAAATCCTAATCTTGAAATACGCCAACCCAACAAGTACCTTTGGAGACACCTGTAGAGCACCTTTATAATCACCCATTTACGTTGTGACGTTTGGTAGCACACAAAGTGTTCCTCCGGTAAACGGGAGTTGCATAATCTCATAGTTAGAGGAACATGTATAAGTCATGAAGAAAGCAATAGCAACATACTAAACGATCGGGTGCTAAGCTAACGGAATGGGTCAAGTCAATCACGTCATTCTCCTAATGAGGTGATCTCGTTAATCAAATGAAAACTCATGTCTATGGCTAGGAAACATAACCATCTTTGATTAACGAGGTAGTCAAGTAGAGGCATACTAGTGACACTCTGTTTATCTATGTTTTCACACATGTATTATGTTTCCGGTTAATACAATTCTAGCATGAATAATAAACATTTATCATGATATAAGGAAATATATAATACTTTATTATTGCCTCTAGGGCATATTTCCTTCATTTACATGTAGCACTTTTTGGTGATGTATTTTACATCATCTATTGCATATGATATTAGGGTCCCACTTCAGATTAATGTTGTATGTCTTGTCATGCTTCAGCCTCGTCGCCGTACACCTTAGCGGAGCTGCTCCAACGATGGAACCGTCCATCACAGCGGAACAGTACCCTCGGCGCCGTTTCCAGAGGCCTCGGATCTTCTTCCCTGCCTCCGACAGTCACACCAGCATCATCACCATCCTCCACGTCCAACCCAATGATGCTGAGATCCACAAGGCTATGCCAAAGAGGTTGTACACTCGTCGCATCACTTTGTTTCTCCATTCCTCTGTTTGCCCAATTCATGTGAGCCAAAGACCCAGGTTGACTGAAATCCTATGTTTCCAAATGCTCTGTTTTGCGCGTGCATTCCTATCCTATTCCTGTGTTTTTCCTGTCCATGCGTTTATAGAATCCTACAATTCTAAGGAGCCCTTACAGATTTACTTCATTTTCAGATAGGCGTCAAAGAAAACTCTGTGTGTTATGTCCTGCTCCTGTCGTGCTGTCATCCACCCCACCTGAGGTGCACCATCGACAGAAACGTTCACTGCAGCAGAGATCCCCCCTGCAGACTTCCTTTCGCCGCCTCAGATCATCTTCCCCATTGCCGGCAGCCACGCCAACTGCATTACCATCATCGACTGAGCAGATGAACCTGAGGACTACACAGTTCTGGAAGAGAGGTCGTAGTCTTTCGTGTTTGCTTACGTTATACATCGGTTATTATTACCTGCTACTTTATCGTTCAATCTTGAGTTTTGAATTGCCCATGGGTCTCATATCGAGCCAGCAATGAATAGTATCTATCTACTATCTGGTTCATCTGGGGTCTTCTTTGTGGTTCATGTTGGGTGGGCAACAAACAATAGATGATCCATTGTCTATCTTTTTAAACTGAAGCTATATTCTACCTGCTATCATTAGTTTTGGATCCATCCACTCGTTTGCTACCATCAGTCTTGATTTTTGCATGCACCCCTTAGGCCTTACAAAATCTAACTATTTTTTATTATGCATGTCAGATATTGTACACAATCGTACTGAACATGTAGAGAAAAAGAGAAGACCGTTGCGTGCGAATATAATGTCATGCAGACGCCGCTCCATGGTGGGCGAAGTGGCCCCCCCTCCTGCATTTCCAGATTGTATTCCAGGTGAAGATAACTGTTCAGATGGAGATTCAGAAGTAGTCGACCACGCCTGTTTATGTGACACCCAAAATTTATTCTTCAAAAGAACCCTCCCTTTCAAAATATTTTTTTATGGCAAGAGTTCTATTTGGATTCACCCAAGACTTGTTTTTTTGTCTTGGAGGTTCTTGCTTTCATTTGGACTCAAACCAAAATGCTTTTCACTTGAGAAAAATGCCTTTTGAAAATCCCTTTGAAAATACTCTAAAGCTTTTGGAATAATCCTTTACCACTTTCAACAATTCTCTCTTGCCATGGCCTTAGTGCAAATCCACCCTCCTAAACCTTCCCTCATCTTTGGATCATGATTTGCATCAAGTCCAGCAAGTTGAACCTCCCCATATACTTATTTTCCATTTAAATCTTATCAAAACAATTTCTGCCCTCTATTCTAGCCCTTGGAGGTTTACAAAGGAACTACTCTTTCTTCTTTGATTTTTTCCCTCAAACCTTTTTCCCTTCCTAGTCCTTTGAACCCTCAACCAAGATCCATGAAGATCCACGGGTCTTCAGTTCAAAATTTTCAAACTACACTTGCTGCAAGTTTGGACCAGATTTGTCAAATTTGGTGAAATTCATTCAAATCCTTCTCCAAAAATTCTGAATAAAATCAGGCAGCCTCTGGGTACATTGAGAGGTCACCTCACCAAGTCCCAGCCCCAGGAAATTTTTTCTTCACACCAAATCATTCTGTCGAACACCTGCAGTGCTTTGTGTCGGGTGGTTGGTGCGACATATGCCAAAGGATGGCTTATCATTGTGGGAGCCAATAAGACGTCGCCGGTGCCTGGAAACGGGATGAGGCGAAGACATGCACGCCGGCGAATCTTACCCTGGTTCGGGGCTCTCCGAGGAGATAACACCCCTAGTCCTGCTCTGCGGGGTCTCCGCATGATCACTAGCTCGATAAAGAGTAGCTACAATCGCCCCTAGAGCTGTTGGGATCAAGGGAGAAAAAGAACAAGGCTAGCTCTTACTTCTCTCTATCTATGGTGTGTGTGCGTGTGCTATGCTTGGAAGCCAAACATGCAGAGGTGCCAACTATGCTTGGGTGCGAACCCTTTGCATGGGTGCTTCGGGGGGTTTATATAGGCCTACCCCCCGGGGTACAATGGTAATCCGACTGGGAACTGGCCCCAGCCGTCAGTGTCTACGCCTGCCGGCTTCTCCGCCGGCTGCTGGGTCCCGCCGGCTGCCGGCTACTCGGTCGACAGGCCGGCCCCACCGCCTAGGGTCTTGTCGGCGGCTGCTTACTGTAGCCGCGCCTCTGATGACGAGGGCTTTGTCGAGGTAAGCGTGGCTACAGTGATCCACGTCGGGGGCTATCACTGTTGCCTCACCTCGTCTTGTCTCCTTAATGGGGCTCCTGCTTCGAGGAAGGGAGTCGCCGGCTTCTGGAGGCCGGCTATGCTCCTGGCCGACTAGGAAAGGTCGGGCCGCCTTCACGCCTCCCTCTGGCTGAAGGGACCCGCAGTCCTTGGGCCACGCAGGAGTGGGTCGTGGATGACGTCGTAGCTGGCGTGGCTACAGTGCCCGGCCGCACGGGAGACATCCCTCCCGTACGGCCTCCTGTAGCCATGCCTGCCTCGGGCTTCGGGGGTCGTGGGCCGCACTGTGGCCATGCCCCGTCAGGTCGTCGTTATGTAGGGGCAGTTGTGGTCTCGGCCGGCTTCTAGGAGTCGGCGTTTCTCTTGGCCGGCTTCTTGGAGTCGGTGAGGCTGGGTCGCCTTCCGGGAGTCGGCTTTAGTGGTAGCCAGCCTGGGAAGGCGGCCCAAATGGTTGGAGTGCTTGAAGGCCCAAAGGCCTGATAAATTTTCTGAAGAGCCAGGAGTAGCCGGCATGGCTACCCGTGGCCACTTACTCCGACAGTAGTCCCCGAAGCTGATCGGGCTTCGAGGTGGAGTAGGGTTCGAGAAGCTCGAACAGCTTCCCATCGCGACAAGCCGGCAGCTGGGAGCCGGCCTTGGTCAGGCACGTCGCCTGAGCCGAAATCTTCTGGAGTCGGAGGGCGGGAACCCGCTGGCATGTGTGCCGGGCCGCGGGCCGGCCGCGGGCCGACGGCGCGCCACGTAGCCGGAAAGCCTGCCATCCCACGCGCGAGACGGGACGTTGCCGTAGAGAGGGGGCCCGCCACGTCCGCGCCCCAGCCCAGGCGCGGATCTTTTGTATCCCGAAACCGCCCGCACGTTC